>NC_054485.1:64234884-64534884 GCF_017639515.1 Carcharodon carcharias
CCCACCTGACCTCTCTGTCGTTGGAGAATGTAATTCTAACTTGCTACCAACTCTGACTTCTCTGTCCTTAGCCAGTTTAATTCCCCAATGCTACCACTCTGACATCTTTGTCCTTAGACAATTTTATTTTCTACCTTGGTCCCCACTCTGACTCGCTGTCCCGGACAGGTTAATTCTCCACCTAGTTCCCTCCCTGACCTCTCTGTCATTAGTCAGGTTAATTCTCCACCTTGCTCCCACTCTGACCTCTCTGTCCTTAGTCAGTTTAATTCTCCACGTTGCTCCCACCCTGACCTCTCTGTCCTTGGACAATTTCATTCTCCACCTTGCCCCACCCTGACCTCTCTGTACTTGGAGAATTTGTCTCTAACTTGCTCCCACTCTGCCTCTCTTTCCTTAGTCAGTTTAATTCCCCACCTTGCTCCCACTCTGACCTCTCTGTCCTTAGTCAATTTAATTCTCGACTTGCTCACACGTGACCTCTCTGTCCTTGGACAATTTAATTCTCCACCTTGCTCTCATCATGACCTCTCTGTCCTTAGTACAATTTTAATTCTCCACCTTGCTCCCACTCTGAACTCTCTGTCATTGGACAATTTAATTCTCCACCTTGCTCCCACTCTGACCTCTCTGTCTTTAGTCATGTTAATTTCCCACTTGCTCCTCCCTGACCTCTCTGTCTTTAGTCAGGTTAATTCTGCCACTTGCTCCCACTCTGACCATTCTCTGTCCTTGGTCAGTGTAATTCTCCACCTTGCTACACCCTGACCTCTCTGTCGTTAGTCAGTTTAATTCCCCACCTTGCTCCCACCCTGACCTCTCTGCCCTTGGTCAATTTAATTCTCCACCTTGCTTTCACTCTGACCTCTCTGTCCTCGGACAATTTAATTCTCCACCTTGCTCCCACTCTGACCTTTCTGTCCTTAGTCAGGTTAATTCTCCACCTTGCTCCCACCCTAATCTCTCTGTCCTCAGTCAGTTTAATTCTCCACGTGCTCCAACCTGACCTCTCTGTCCTTAGTCATTTTACTTCTCCACCTTGCTCCCAACCTGACCTCTCTGTCCTTAGTCAGTTTAATTCTCCACCTTGCTCCCACCCTGACCTCTCTGTCCTTAGTCAGTTTTAATTCACCACCTTGCTCCCACCTGACCTCTCTGTCCTTGGCCAATTTAATTCACACCTTGCTCCCACCCAGACCTCTCTGTCCTTAGTCAGGTTAATTCTCCACTTGTTCCACCCTGAGCTCTCTGTCCTTGGTCAGTTTAATTCTCCACCTTGCTCCCAACTTCTGACCTCTCTTTCCTTAGTCAGTTTAATTCTCCCTTGCTCCCACCCTGACCTCTCTGTACTTGGAGAATGTAATTCTCTAACCTGCACCCACTCTGACCTCTCTGTCCTTAGCCAGTTTAATTCCCCAACTTGCTACCTCTCTGACATCTTTGTCCTTAGACAATTTAATTCTCTACGTTGCTCCACTCTGACCTCTCTGTCCTTGGACAATTTATTCTCTCCACCTGCTCCCATCTGACCTCTCTGTCCTTAGTCAGTTTAATTCTCCACATTGCTCCCACCCTGACCTCTCTGTCCTTGGTCAGTGTAATTCATCATATTGCTCCAAACCTGACCTCTCTGTCCTTAGTCAGTTTAATTCTCCACCTTGCTCCACCCTGACCACTCTGTCCTTGGAGAATGTAATTCTCTAACTTAAACCCACTCTGACCTCTCTGTCCTTAGCCAGATTTTAATTCCCCAACTTGCTACCCACTCTGACATCTTTGTCCTTAGACAATTTAATTCTCTATGTTGCTCCCACTCTGACCTCTCTGTCCTTGGACAATTAAATTCTCCACCTTTCTTCCACTTTGACCTCTCTGTCCTCTGTACATTTAATTCTCCACCTTGCTCCCACTCAGACCTCTCTGTCCTTGTTCAGTGTAGTTCTCCACCTTGCTCCCACTCTGACCTTTCTGTTCTTAGTCAGATTAATTCTCCACCTTGCTACCAACCTGTCCTCTCTTGTCCTTAGTCAGTTTAATTCCCACCTTGCTCCCAACTCTGACCTCTCTGTCCTTGGACATTTTAATTCTCTACCTTGCTCCCACCCTGACCTCTCTGCCCTTGGCAATTTAATTCTCCACCATGCTTCCACTCTCTGACCTCTCTGTCCTTAGTCAGTTTAATTCCCCAACTTGCTACCACTCTGACCTCTCTGTCCTTGGACAATTTAATTCTTAGGTTCCTCCCACTCTGATCTCTCTGTCTGGGAAAATTTAATTCTCTATCTTACTCCCACCCTGACCTCTCTGTCCTTAGTCAGTTTAATTGACCACCTTGCTCCCGCCCTGACCTCTCTTTCCTTGGCCAATTTAATTCACCACCTTGCTCCCACTCAGACCTCTCTGTCCTTAGTCAGGTTAATTCTCCAGCTTGTTCCCACCCTGAGCCTCTCTGTCCTTGGTCAGTTTAATTCTCCACCTTGCTCCCATTCTGACGTCTCTGTCCTTAGTCAGTTTAATTCTCCACCTTGCTCCCAACCTGACCTCTCTGTACTGGAGAGATGTAATTCTCTAACTTGCACACACTCTGACCTCTCTGTCCTTAGCCAGTTTAATTCCCCAACTTGCTACCTCTCTGACATCTTTGTCCTTTGACAATTTAATTCTCTACGTTGCTCCCACTCTGACCTCGCTGTCCTTGGATAATTTATTTCTCCACCTTGCTCGCACTCTGACCTCTCTGTCATTAGTCAGTTTAATTTCCCACATTGCTCCCACCCTGAGCTCTCTGTCCTTGATCAGTGTAATTCACCACTTTGCTCCCGCCCTGACCTCTCTGTCCTTAGTCAGGTTAATTCTCCACCTTGCTCCCACCCTGACCTCTCTGTCATTGGGCAGTTTAATTCCTCCACCTTGATCCGTCCCTGACCTCTCTTTCCTTAGTCAGTTTAATACTCTACCTTGCTCTTATCCGGACCTCTCTGTCCTTGCCAATTTAATTCTCCACCTTGTTCCCACTCTGACCTTTTTGTCCTTTGGTCAGGTTAATTCTCCACCTGCTCCCTCCCTGACCTCTCTGTCCGTAGTCTAGGTTAATTCTCCACCGTGGTCCCACCCTGACCTCTCTGTCCTAGGAGGATGTATTTCTCTAACTTGCAGCCCCACTCTGACCTCTCAGTCCTTAGCCAGTTTAATTCCCCAACTCGCTACCACTCTGACATCTTTGTCCTGAGACAATTTAATTCTCTACGTTGCTCCACTCTGACCTCTCTGTCCTTAGTCAGTTTAATTCTCCACATTGCTCCCACCCTGACCTCTCTGTCCTTGGTCAGTGTAATTCACCACCTTGCTCCCACCCTGACCTCTCTGTCCTTAGTCAGGTTAATTCTCCACCTAGCTCCCACCCTGACCTCTCTGTCATTGGTCAGTTTAATTCTCCACCTTGATCCGTCCCTGACCTCTCTGTCCTTAGTCAGTTTAATGCTCTACCTTGCTCTCATCCTGACCTCTCTGTCCTTGGACAATTTAATTCTCCACCTTGTTTCCCACTCTGACCTTTCTGTCCTTAGTCAGGTTAATTCTCTGCCTTGCTCCCACTCTGACCTCTCTGTCCTTGGTCAGTTTAATTCTCCATGTTGCTACCACCCTGACCCTCTCTGCCCTTAGTCAGTTTATATTCCTCCACCTTACTCCCACCCTGTCCTCTTTGTCCTTGGAGAATGTAATTCTCTACCTTGCACCCACTCTGACCTCTCTGTCCTTAATCAGGTTAATTCTCCAGCTTGTTTCCCACCCTGAGCTCTCTGTCCCTTGGGACAGTTTTAATTCTCCACCTTGCTCCCACTATGACCTTTCTGTCCTTAGTCAGGTAAATCTCCACCTTGCTTCCGACCTGACTTCTCTGTCCTTAGACCGTTTAATTCTCCACCTTGCTCCCACTCTGACCTCTCTGTCCTTGGACAATTTCATTCTCTAACTTGCTCCCACGCTGAACTCTCTGCCCTTGGCCAATTTAATTCTCCACCTTGCTTCCACTCTGACCTCTCTGTGCTCGGACAATTTAATTCTCCACCTTGCTCCCAACCTGACCTCTCTGTCCTTAGTCCTCTTTATTCTCCACCTTGGCTCCCACCTGACCTCTCGGTCGTCCTTGGCCAATTTAATTCTCCACCTTGCTCCAACTCTGACCTTTCTGTCCTTAGTCAGGGTTAATTCTCCACCTTGCTCCCACCCTGACCTCTCTGCCCTTAGTCAGTTTAATTCTCCACCTTGCTCCCACCCTGTCCTCTTTGTCCTTGGAGAATGTAATTCTCTACCTTGCACCCACTCTGACCTCTCTGTCCTTAGTCAGTTTAATTCCCAACTTGCTACCACTCTGACATCTCTGCCCTTGGCCAATTTAATTCTCCATCTTGCTCCCAACCTGACCTCTCCTGTCTCGGCATTTAATTCTCCACCTTGCTCCCACCCTGACCTTCTGCTGCCCTTGTCCAATTAAATTCTCCACCTTGCTACCAACCGTTCCTCTCTGTCCTTGGTCAGTTTAATTCCCCACATTGCTCCCACACTGACCTCTCTGTCCTTGGAGAATGTAATTCTCTAACCTTGCACCACTCTGACCTTTGTGTCCTTAGTCAGTTTTAAGTCCCCAGCTTGCTCCCACCCTGACCTCTCTGTCCTTGGCCAATTAATTCACCACCTTGCTCCCACTCACACCTCTCTGTCCTTAGTCAGATTAATTCTCCACCTTGCTCCCACCCTGAGCTCTCTGTCCTTGGTCAGTTTAATTCTCCACCTTGCTCCATCCTGGACCTCTCTGTCCTTGGTCAGTTTAATTCTCCATCTTGCTACCTCCCTGACCTCTCTGCCCTTAGTCAGTTTTAATTCTCCACCTTGCTCCCACCCTGTCCTCTCTGTCCTTAGAGAATGTAATTCCCAACCTTGCGTCCACTCTGACCTCTCTGTCCTGGGAAAATTTATTCTCTAACTTGCTCCCACCCTGACCTCTCTGTCCTTGGTCTGTTTAATTCACCACCTTACTCACAACCCTGACCTCTCTTTCCTTGGCCAATTTAATTCTCCACCTTGCTCCCAACCTGACCTCTCTGCCCTTAGTCAGTTTAATTCGGCACCTTGCTCCCACTCAGACCTCTCTATCCTTATCAGGTTAATTCTTCACCTTGCTTCCACCCTGACCTCTCTGTCCTTAGTCAGTTTAATTCTCCACCTTGCTCCCACCCTGACCTCTCTGTCCTGACAATTTTAATCTCTAACTTGCTCCCACCCTGACCTCTCTGCCCTTGGCACAATTTAGTTCTCCACCTTGCTTCCACTCTGTCCTCTCTGTCCTCGGACAGTTTAATTCTCCACCTTGCTCCCACTATGACCTTTCGTCCTTAGTCAGGGTTAATTCTCACCTTGCTCCCAACCTGACGTCTCTGTCCTTAGTCCGTTTAATTCTCCACCTTGCTCCCACACTGACCTCTCTGTCCTTGGACAATTCATTCTCTAACTTGCTCCCACCCTGACCTCTCTGCCCTTGGCCAATTTAATTCACCACCTTGCTTCCACTCTGACCTCCCTGTCCTCGGACAATTTAATTCTCCACCTTGCTCCCAACCTGACCTCTCTGTCCTTAGTCCTCTTTATTCTCCTCCTTGCTCCCACCTGACCTCTCTGTCCATGGCCAATTTAATTCTCCACCTTGCTCCCACTCTGACCTTTCTGTCCTTAGTCAGGTTAATTCTCCACCTTGCTCCCACCCTGACCTCTCTGCCCTAGTCAGTTTATTTCTCCACCTTGCTCCCACCCTGTCCTCTCTGTCCTTGGAGAATGTAATTCTCTACCTTGCACCCACTCTGACCTCTCTGTCCTTAGTCAGTTTAATTCCCCACTTGCTACCACTCTGACATCTCTGCCCTTGGCCAATTTAATTCTCCATCTTGCTCCCAACCTGACCTCTCTGTCCTCGGCATTTTAAATTCTCCACCTTGCTCCCACCCTGACCTCTCTGCCCTTGTCCAATTCAATTCTCACCTTGCTACCAACCGTTCCTGTCTGCCCTTGGTCTGTTTAATTCCCCACATTGCTCCCACCCTGACCTCTCTGTCCTTGGAGAATGTAATTCTCCTACCTTGCACCCACTCTGACCTTTGTGGTCCTTAGTCAGTTGAAGTCCCCAGCTTGCTCCCAAACCTGACCTCTCTGTCCTCGGCATTTTAATTCTCCACCTTGCTCCCACCCTGACCTCTCTGCCCTTGTCCAATTAAATTCTCCACCTTGCTACCAACCGTTCCTCTCTGTCCTTGGTCAGTTTAATTCCCCACATTGCTCCCACCCTTACCTCTCTGTCCTTGGAGAATGTAATTCTCTACCTTGCACCCACTCTGACCTTTGTGTCCTTAGTCAGTTAAGTCCCCAAGCTTGCTCCCACCCTGAACTCTCTGTCCTTGGCCAATTAATTCACCACCTTGCTCCCACTCACACCTCTCTGTCCTTAGTCAGATTAATTCTCCACCTTGCTCCCACCCTGAGCTCTCTGTCCTTGGTCAGTTAATTCTCCACCTTGCTCCCATCCTGACCTCTCTGTCCCTTGGTCAGTTTAAATTCTCCATCTTGCTACCACCCTGACCTCTCTGCCCTTAGTCAGTTTAATTCTCCAACTTGCTCCCACCCTGTCCTCTCTGTCCTTAGAGAATGTAATTCCCAACCTTGCTCCCACTCTGACCTCTCTGTCCTGGGAAAATTTAATTCTCTAACTTGCTCCACCCTGACCTCTCTGTCCTTGGTCAGTTTAATTCACCACCTTACTCACACCCTGACCTCTCTGTCCTTGGCCAAGTTAATTTCTCCACACCTTGCTCCCAACCTGACCTCTCTGCCCTTAGTCAGTTTTAATTCGCCACCTTGCTCCCACTGCAGACCTCTCTATCCTTAGTCAGGTTAGATTCTTCACCTTGCTTCCACCCTGACCTCTCTGTCCTTAGTCAGTTTAATTCTCCACCTTGCTCCCAACCTGACCTCTCTGTCCCTTGGACAATTTAATTCTCTAACGTGCTCCCACCCTGACCTCTCTGCCCTTGCCAATTTAGTTCTCCACCTTGCTTCCACTCTGACCTCTCTGTCCTCGGACAGTTTAATTCTCCACCTTGCTCCCACTATGACCTTTCGTCCTTAGTCAGGTTAATTCTCCACCTTGCTCCCAACCTGACGTCTCTGTCCTTAGTCCGTTTAAATTCTCCACCTTGCTCCCACACTGACCTCTCTGTCCTTGGACAATTTCATTCTCTAACTTGCTCCCACCCTGACCTCTCTGCCTTGGCCAATTTAATTCACCACCTTGCTTCCACTCTGACCTCCTGTCCTCGGACAATTTAATTCTCCACCTTGCTCCCAACCTGACCTCTCTGTCCTTAGTCCTCTTTATTCTCCACCTTGCTCCCACCCTGACCTCTCTGTCCTTGGGCCATTTAATTCTCCACCTTGCTCCCACTCTGACCTTTCTGTCCTTAGTCAGGTTAATTCTCCACCTTGCTCCCACCCTGACCTCTCTGCCCTTAGTCAGTTTAAGTCTCCACCTTGCTCCCACCCTGTCCTCTCTGTCCTTGGAGAATGTAATTCTCTACCTTGCACCCACTCTGACACTCTCTGTCCTTAGTCAGTTTAATTCCCCAACTTGCTACCACTCTGACATCTCTGCCCTTGGCCCAATTTAATTCTCCATCTTGCTCCCAACCTGACCTCTCTGTCCTCGGCATTTAATTCTCCACCTTGCTCCCACCCTGACCTCTCTGCCCTTGTCCAATTCAATTCTCCACCTTGCTACCAACCGTTCCTGTCTGCCCTTGGTCTGTTTAATTCCCCACATTGCTCCCACCCTGACCTCTCTGTCCTTGGAGAATGTAATCTCTACCCTTGCACCCACTCTGACCTTTGTGTCCCGTAGTCAGTTGAAGTCCCCAGCTTGCTCCCACCCTGACCTCTCTGTCCTTGGCCAATATATTCACCACCTTGCTCCCACTCACACCTCTCTGTCCTTAGGTCAGATTAATTCTCCACCTTGCTCCCACCTGAGCTCTCTGTCCTTGGTCAGTTTAATTCTCCACCTTGCTCCCACCCTGACCTCACTGTCCTTAGTCAGTTTTAATTCTCCACCTTGCTCCCACCCTGACCTCTCTGTACTTGGAGAATGTAATTCTCTAACTTGCACCCACTCTGACCTCACTATCCTTAGTCAGTTTAATTCCCCAACTTGCTACCACTCTGACATCTCTGTCCTTAGACAATTTAATTCTCGACGTTGCTCCCACGCTGACCTCTCTGTCCTTGGACAATTTAATTCTCCACCTTGCTCTCATCATGACCTCTCTGTCCTTAGTCAATGTAAATCTCCACCTTGCTCCCACTCTGAACTATCGGTCATTGGCCAATTTAATACTCCACCTTGCTCCCACTCTGAACTTCTGTCTTTAGTCAGTTTATTCTCCACCTTGCTCCCTCCCTGACCTCTCTGTCATTAGTCAGGTTAATTCTCTGCCTTGCTCCCACTCTGACCTCTCTGTCCTTGGTCAGTTTAATTCTCCATCTTGCTACCACGCTGACCTCTCTGTCCTTAGTCACTTTAAATTCCCCACCTTGCTCCCACCCTGACCTCTCTGCCCTTGTCCAATTTAATTCTCCACCTTGCTACCAACCGTTCCTCTCTGTCCTTGGTCAGTTTAATTCCCCACATTGCTCCCACCCTGACCTCTCTGTCCTTGGAGAATGTAATTCTCTACCTTGCACCACTCTGACCTTTGTGTCCTTAGTCAGTTTAAGTCCCCAGCTTGCTCCCACCCTGACCTCTCTGTCCTTGGCCAATTAATTCACCACCTTGCTCCCAACTCACACCTCTCTGTCCTTAGTCAGATTAATTCTCCACCTTGCTCCCACCCTGAGCTCTCTGTCCTTGGTCAGTTTAATTCTCCACCTTGCTCCCACCCTGACCTCTCTGTCCTTGGTCAGTTTAATTCTCCATCTTGCTACCACCCTGACCTCTCTGCCCTTAGTCAGTTTAATTCTCCACCTTGCTCCCACCCTGTCCTCTCTATCCTTAGAGAATGTAATTCCCAACCTTGCTCCCACTCTGACCTTTGTTTCCTTAGTCAGTTTAAGTCCCCACCTTACTCCCACCCTGACCTCTCTGTCCTTGGCCAATTTAATTCTCCACCTTGCTCCCACCCTGACCTCTCTGCCCTTGTCCAATTTAATTCTCCACCTTTCTTCCACTTTGACCTCTCTGTCCTCTGACAATTTAATTCTCCACCTTGCTCCCTCTCAGACCTTTCTGTCCTTAGTCAGATTAGTTCTCCAGCTTGCTCCCACTCTGACCTTTCTGTCCTTAGTCAGATTAATTCTCCACCTTGCTACCAACCTGTCCTCTCTGTCCTTAGTCAGTTAATTCCCCACCTGGCTCTCCCACTCTGACCTCTGTGTCCTTGGACAATTAAATTCTTCACCTTTCTTCCACTTTGACCTCTCTGTCCTCTGACAATTTAATTCTCCACTTGCTCCCACTCTGTCCTTTCTGTCCTTAGTCAGATTAATTCTCCACCTTGCTCTCACTCTGACCTCTCTGTCCTTGGACAATTTAATTCTCTACCTTGCTCCCACCCTGACCTCTCTGCCCTTGGCCAATTTAATTCTCCACCTTGCTTCCTCTCTGACCTCTCTGTCCTCGGACAATTCAATCTCCACCTTGCTCCCACTCTGACCTTTCTGTCCTTAGTCAGGTTAATTCTCCCACCTTGCTCCCAACCTGACCTCTCTGTCCTTAGTCCGTTTAATTCTCCACCCTTGCTCCCAATCTGACCTCTCTGTCCTTGGACAATTTAATTCTCTAACTTGCTCCCACCCTGACCTCTCTGCCCTTGGACAATTTAATGCTCCACCTTGCTTCCACCTCTGACCTGTCTGTCCTCGGACAATTTAATTCTCTAGGTTCTCCCCACTCTGACCTCTCTGTCCTTAGTCAAGTTTAATTCACCACCTTGCTCCCGCCCTGACCTCTCTGTACTTGGAGAATGTAATTCTCTAACTTGCACCCACTCTGACCTCTCTGTCCTTAGCCAGTTTAATTCCCCAACTTGCTACCTCTCTGACATCTTTGTGCTTTGACAATTTAATTCTCTACGTTGCTCCCACTTTGACCTCGCTGTCCTTGGACAATTTATTTCTCCACCTTGCTCCCACTCTGACCTCTCTGTCTTTAGTCAGTTTAATTCTCCACATTGTTCCCACCTTGACCTCTCTGTCCTTGGAGAATGTAATTCTCTACCTTGCACCCACTCTGACCTTTGTGTACTTAGTCAGTTTAAGTCCCCAGCTTGCTCCCACCCTGACCTCTCTGTCCTTGGCCAATTAATTCACCACCTTGCTCCCACTCACACCTCTCTGTCCTTAGTCAGATTAATTCTCCACCTTGCTCCCACCCTGAGCTCTCTGTCCTTGGTCAGTTTAATTCTCCACCTTGCTCCCACCCTGACCTCACTGTCCTTAGTCAGTTTAATTCTCCACCTTGCTCCCACCCTGACCTCTCTGTACTTGGAGAATGTAATTCTCTAACTTGCACCCACTCTGACCTCACTATCCTTAGTCAGTTTAATTCCCCAACTTGCTACCACTCTGACATCTCTGTCCTTAGACAATTTAATTCTCGACGTTGCTCCCACGCTGACCTCTCTGTCCTTGGACAATTTAATTCTCCACCTTGCTCTCATCATGACCTCTCTGTCCTTAGTCAATTTAAATCTCCACCTTGCTCCCACTCTGAACTATCGGTCATTGGCCAATTTAATACTCCACCTTGCTCCCACTCTGAACTTTCTGTCTTTAGTCAGGTTTATTCTCCACCTTGCTCCCTCCCTGACTCCTCTGTCATTAGTCAGGTTAATTCTCTGCCTTGCTCCCACTCTGACCTCTCTGTCCTTGGTCAGTTTAATTCTCCATCTTGCTACCACCCTGACCTCTCTGTCCTTAGTCACTTTAATTCCCCACCTTGCTCCCACCCTGACCTCTCTGCCCTTGTCCAATTTAATTCTCCACCTTGCTACCAACCGTTCCTGTCTGTCCTTGGTCAGTTTAATTCCCCACATTGCTCCCACCCTGACCTCTCTGTCCTTGGAGAATGTAATTCTCTACCTTGCACCCACTCTGACCTTTGTTTCCTTAGTCAGTTTAAGTCCCCAGCTTGCTCCCACCCTGACCTCTCTGTCCTTGGCCAATTAATTCACCACCTTGCTCCCACTCACACCTCTCTGTCCTTAGTCAGATTAATTCTCCACCTTGCTCCCACCCTGAGCTCTCTGTCCTTGGTCAGTTTAATTCTCCACCTTGCTCCCACCCTGACCTCTCTGTCCTTAGTCAGTTTAATTCTCCATCTTGCTACCACCCTGACCTCTCTGCCCTTAGTCAGTTTAATTCTCCACCTTGCTCCCACCCTGTCCTCTCTATCCTTAGAGAATGTAATTCCCAACCTTGCTCCCACTCTGACCTCTCTGTCCTGGGACAATTTAATTCTCTACCTTGCTCCCACCCTGACCTCTCTGTCCTTGGTCAGTTTAATTCACCACCTTACTCCCACCCTGACCTCTCTGTCCTTGGCCAATTTAATTCTCCACCTTGCTCCCAACCTGACCTCTCTGCCCTTAGTCAGTTTAATTCGCCACTTTGCTCCCACTCAGACCTCTCTGTCCTTGATCAGTGTAATTCACCACCTTGCTCCCACCCTGACCTCTCTGCCCTTGTCCAATTTAATTCTCCACCTTTCCTCCACTTTGACCTCTCTGTCCTCTGACAATTTAATTCTCCACCTTGCTCCCTCTCAGACCTTTCTGTCCTTAGTCAGATTAGTTCTCCAGCTTGCTCCCACTCTGACCTTACTGTCCTTAGTCAGATTAATTCTCCACCTTGCTACCAACCTGTCCTCTCTGTCCTTAGTCAGTTTAATTCCCCACCTGGCTCCCACTCTGACCTCTCTGTCCTTGGACAATTAAATTCTTCACCTTTCTTCCACTTTGACCTCTCTGTCCTCTGACAATTTAATTCTCCACCTTGCTCCCACTCTGTCCTTTCTGTCCTTAGTCAGATTAATTCTCCACCTTGCTCTCACTCTGACCTCTCTGTCCTTGGACAATTTAATTCTCTACCTTGCTCCCACCCTGACCTCTCTGCCCTTGGCCAATTTAATTCTCCACCTTGCTTCCACTCTGACCTCTCTGTCCTCGGACAATTTAATTCTCCACCTTGCTCCCACTCTGACCTTTCTGTCCTTAGTCAGGTTAATTCTCCACCTTGCTCCCAACCTGACCTCTCTGTCCTTAGTCCGTTTAATTCTCCACCTTGCTCCCAATCTGACCTCTCTGTCCTTGGACAATTTAATTCTCTAACTTGCTCCCACCCTGACCTCTCTGCCCTTGGACAATTTAATGCTCCACCTTGCTTCCACTCTGACCTGTCTGTCCTCGGACAATTTAATTCTCTAGGTTCCTCCCACTCTGACCTCTCTGTCCTTAGTCAGTTTAATTCACCACCTTGCTCCCGCCCTGACCTCTCTGTCCTTGGCCAATTTAATTCACCACCTTGCTCTCACTCAGACCTCTCTGTCCTTAGTCATGTTAATTCTCCAGCTTGTTCCCACCCTGAGCTCTCTGTCCTTGGTCAGTTTAATTCTCCACCTTGCTCCCATTCTGACCTCTCTTTCCTTAGTCAGTTTAATTCTCCACCTTGCTCCCACCCTGACCTCTCTGTACTTGGAGAATGTAATTCTCTAACTTGCACCCACTCTGACCTCTCTGTCCTTAGCCAGTTTAATTCCCCAACTTGCTACCTCTCTGACATCTTTGTCCTTTGACAATTTAATTCTCTACGTTGCTCCCACTTTGACCTCGCTGTCCTTGGACAATTTATTTCTCCACCTTGCTCCCACTCTGACCTCTCTGTCCTTAGTCAGTTTAATTCTCCACATTGTTCCCACCCTGACCTCTCTGTCCTTTGTCAGTGTAATTCACCACATTGCTCCAAACCTGACCTCTCTGTCCTTAGTCAGTTTAATTCTCCACCTTGCTCCCACCCTGACCACTCTGTCCTTGGAGAATGTAATTCTCTAACTTAAACCCACTCTGACCTCTCTGTCCTTAGCCAGTTTAATTCCCCAACTTGCTACCACTCTGACATCTTTGTCCTTAGACAATTTAATTCTCTATGTTGCTCCCACTCTGACCTCTATGTCCGTGGACAATTAAATTCTCCACCTTTCTTCCACTTTGACCTCTCTGTCCTCTGTCAATTCAATTCTCCACCTTGCTCCCTCTCTGAACTATCGGTCATTGGCCAATTTAATTCTCCACCTTGCTCCCACTCTGAACTTTGTGTCTTTAGTCAGGTTAATTCTCCACCTTGCTCCCTCCCTGACCTCTCTGTCATTAGTCAGGTTAATTCTCTGCCTTGCTCCTACTCTGACCACTCTGTCCTTGGTCAGTTTAATTCTCCATCTTGCTACCACCCTGACCTCTCTGTCCTTAGTCACTTTAATTCCCCACATTGCTCCCACCCTGACCTCTCTGCCCTTGTCCAATTTAATTCTCCACCTTGCTACCAACCGTTCCTCTCTGTCCTTGGTCAGTTTAATTCCCCACATTGCTCCCACCCTGACCTCTCTGTCCTTGGAGAATGTAATTCTCTACCTTGCACCCACTCTGACTATTGTGTCCTTAGTCAGTTTAAGTCCCCAGCTTGCTCCCACCCTGACCTCTCTGTCCTTGGCCAATTAATTCACCACCTTGCTCCCACTCACACCTCTCTGTCCTTAGTCAGATTAATTCTCCACCTTGCTCCCACCCTGAGCTCTCTGTCCTTGGTCAGTTTAATTCTCCACCTTGCTCCCACCCTGTCCTCTCTGTCCTTAGAGAATGTAATTCCCAACCTTGCTCCCACTCTGACCTCTCTGTCCTTGGTCAGTTTAATTCACCACCTTACTCCCACCCTGACCTCTCTGTCCTTGGCCAATTTAATTCTCCACCTTGCTCCCAACCTGACCTCTCTGCCCTTAGTCAGTTTAATTCGCCACCTTGCTCCCACTCAGACCTCTCTGTCCTTAGTCAGGTTAATTCTTCACCTTGCTCCCAACCTGACCTCTCTGTCCTTGGACAATTTAATTCTCTAACTTGCTCCCACCCTGACCTCTCTGCCCTTAGTCAGTTTAATTCTCCACCTTGCTCCCACTCTGACCTTTCTGTCCTTGGTCAGTTTAATTCTCCATCTTGCTACCACCCTGACCTCTCTGTCCTTAGTCACTTTAATTCCCCACCTTGCTCCCACCCTGACCTCTCTGCCCTTGTCCAATTTAATTCTCCACCTTGCTACCAACCGTTCCTGTCTGTCCTTGGTCAGTTTAATTCCCCACCTTTCTCCCACCCTGACCTCTCTGCCCTTGTCCAATTTAATTCTCCACCTTGCTACCAACCGTTCCTCTCTGTCCTTGGTCAGTTTAATTCCCCACATTGCTCCCACCCTGACCTCTCTGTCCTTGGAGAATGTAATTCTCTACCTTGCACCCACTCTGACCTTTGTGTCCTTAGTCAGTTTAAGTGCCCAGCTTGCTCCCACCCTGACCTCTCTGTCCTTGGCCAATTAATTCACCACCTTGCTCCCACTCACACCTCTCTGTCCTTAGTCAGATTAATTCTCCATCTTGCTACCACCCTGACCTCTCTGCCCTTAGTCAGTTTAATTCTCCACCTTGCTCCCACCCTGTCCTCTCTATCCTTAGAGAATGTAATTCCCAACCTTGCTCCCACTCTGACCTCTCTGTCCTGGGACAATGTAATTCTCTACCTTGCTCCCACCCTGACCTCTCTGTCCTTGGTCAGTTTAATTCACCACCTTACTCCCACCCTGACCTCTCTGTCCTTGGCCAATTTAATTCTCCACCTTGCTCCCAACCTGACCTCTCTGCCCTTAGTCAGTTTAATTCGCCACCTTACTCCCACTCAGACCTCTCTGTCCTTAGTCAGGTTAATTCTTCACCTTGCTTCCACCCTGACCTCTCTGTCCTTAGTCAGTTTAATTCTCCACCTTGCTCCCAACCTGACCTCTCTGTCCTTGGACAATTTAATTCTCTAACTTGCTCCCACCCTGACCTCTCTGCCCTTGGCCAATTTAGTTCTCCACCTTGCTTCCACTCTGACCTCCCTGTCCTCGGACAGTTTAATTCTCCACCTTGCTCCCACTATGACCTTTCTGTCCTTAGTCAGGTTAATTCTCCACCTTGCTCCCAACCTGACGTCTCTGTCCTTAGTCCGTTTAATTCTCCACCTTGCTCCCACTCTGACCTCTCTGTCCTTGGACAATTTCATTCTCTAACTTGCTCCCACGCTGACCTCTCTGCCCTTGGCCAATTTAATTCTCCACCTTGCTTCCACTCTGACCTCTCTGTCCTCGGACAATTTAATTCTCCACCTTGCTCCCAACCTGACCTCTCTGTCCTTAGTCCTCTTTATTCTCCACCTTGCTCCCACCCTGACCTCTCTGTCCTTGGCCAATTTAATTCTCCACCTTGCTCCCACTCTGACCTTTCTGTCCTTAGTCAGGTTAATTCTCCACCTTGCTCCCACCCTGACCTCTCTGCCCTTAGTCAGTTTAATTCTCCACCTTGCTCCCACCCTGTCCTCTCTGTCCTTGGAGAATGTAATTCTCTACCTTGCACCCACTCTGACCTCTCTGTCCTTAGTCAGTTTAATTCCCCTACTTGCTACCACTCTGACATCTCTGCCCTTGGCCAATTTAATTCTCCATCTTGCTCCCAACCTGACCTCTCTGTCCTCGGCATTTTAATTCTCACCTTGCTCCCACCCTGACCTCTCTGCCCTTGTCCAATTTAATTCTCCACCTTGCTACCAACCGTTCCTCTCTGTCCTTGGTCAGTTTAATTCCCCACATTGCTCCTTTTCTGACCTCTCTGTCCTTGGAGAATGTAATTCTCTACCTTGCACCCACTCTGACCTTTGTGTCCTTAGTCAGTTGAAGTCCCCAGCTTGCTCCCACCCTGACCTCTCTGTCCTTGGCCAATTAATTCACCACCTTGCTCCCACTCACACCTCTCTGTCCTTAGTCAGATTAATTCTCCACCTTGCTCCCACCCTGAGCTCTCTGTCCTTGGTCAGTTTAATTCTCCACCTTGCTCCCACCCTGACCTCACTGTCCTTAGTCAGTTTAATTCTCCACCTTGCTCCCACCCTGACCTCTCTGTACTTGGAGAATGTAATTCTCTAACTTGCACCCACTCTGACCTCACTATCCTTAGTCAGTTTAATTCCCCAACTTGCTACCACTCTGACATCTCTGTCCTTAGACAATTTAATTCTCGACGTTGCTCCCACGCTGACCTCTCTGTCCTTGGACAATTTAATTCTCCACCTTGCTCTCATCATGACCTCTCTGTCCTTAGTCAATTTAAATCTCCACCTTGCTCCCACTCTGAACTATCGGTCATTGGCTAATGTAATTCTCCACCTTGCTCCCACTCTGAACTTTCTGTCTTTAGTCAGGTTAATTCTCTGCCTTGCTCCCACACTGACCTCTCTGTCCTCGGTCAGTTTAATTCTCCATCTTGCTACCATCCTGACCTCTCTGTCCTTAGTCACTTTAATTCCCCACCTTGCTCCCACCCTGACCTCTCTGCCCTTGTCCAATTTAATTCTCCACCTTGCTACCAACCGTTCCTCTCTGTCCTTGGTCAGTTTAATTCCCCACATTGCTCCCACCCTGACCTCTCTGTCCTTGGAGAATGTAATTCTCTACCTTGCTCCCACCCTGACCTCTCTGCCCTTGGCCAATTTAATTCTCCACCTTGCTTCCACTCTGACCTCTCTGTCCTCGGACAATTTAATTCTCCACTTTGCTCTCACTCTGACCTTTCTGTCCTTAGTCAGGTTAATTCTCCACCTTGCTCCCAACCTGACCTCTCTGTCCTTAGTCCGTTTAATTCTCCACCTTGCTCCCAATCTGACCTCTCTGTCCTTGGACAATTTCATTCTCTAACTTGCTCCCACCCTGACCTCTCTGCCCTTGGACAATTTAATGCTCCACCTTGCTTCCACTCTGACCTGTCTGTCCTTGGACAATTTAATTCTCTAGGTTCCTCCCACTCTGACCTCTCTGTCCTTAGTCAGTTTAATTCACCACCTTGCTCCCGCCCTGACCTCTCTGTACTTGGAGAATGTAATTCTCTAACTTGCACCCACTCTGACCTCTCTGTCCTTAGCCAGTTTAATTCCCCAACTTGCTACCTCTCTGACATCTTTGTCCTTTGACAATTTAATTCTCTACGTTGCTCCCACTCTGACCTCGCTGTCCTTGGACAATTTATTTCTCCACCTTGCTCCCTCTCTGACCTCTCTGTCCTTAGTCAGTTTAATTCTCCACATTGCTCCCACCCTGACCTCTCTGTCTTTGGTCAGTGTAATTCACCACATTGCTCCAAACCTGACCTCTCTGTCCTTAGTCAGTTTAATTCTCCACCTTGCTCCCACCCTGACCACTCTGTCCTTGGAGAATGTAATTCTCTAACTTAAACCCACTCTGACCTCTCTGTCCTTAGCCAGTTTAATTCCCCAACTTGCTACCACTCTGACATCTTTGTCCTTAGACAATTTAATTCTCTATGTTGCTCCCACTCTGACCTCTCTGTCCTTGGACAATTAAATTCTCCACCTTTCTTCCACCTTGACCTCTCTGTCCTCTGACAATTTAATTCTCCACCTTGCTCCCACTCTGAACTATCGGTCATTGGCCAAATTAATTCTCCACCTTGCTCCCACTCTGAACTTTCTGTCTTTAGTCAGGTTAATTCTCCACCTTACTCCCTCCCTGACCTCTCTGTCATTAGTCAGGTTAATTCTCTGCCTTGCTGCCACTCTGACCTCTCTGTCCATGGTCAGTTTAATTCTGCATCTTGCTACCACCCTGACCTCTCTGTCCTTAGTCACTTTAATTCCCCACCTTGCTCCCACCCTGACCTCTCTGCCCTTGTCCAATTTAATTCTCCACCTTGCTACCAACCGTTCCTCTCTGTCCTTGGTCAGTTTAATTCCCCACCTTGCTCCCACCCTGACCTCTCTGCCCTTGTCCAATTTAATTCTCCACCTTGCTACCAACCGTTCCTCTCTGTCCTTGGTCAGTTTAATTCCCCACATTGCTCCCACCCTGACCTCTCTGTCCTTGGAGAATGTAATTCTCTACCTTGCACCCACTCTGACCTTTGTGTCCTTAGTCAGTTTAAGTGCCCAGCTTGCTCCCACCCTGACCTCTCTGTCCTTGGCCAATTAATTCACCACCTTGCTCCCACTCACACCTCTCTGTCCTTAGTCAGATTAATTCTCCACCTTGCTCCCACCCTGAGCTCTCTGTCCTTGGTCAGTTTAATTCTCCACCTTGCTCCCACCCTGACCTCTCTGTCCTTGGTCAGTTTAATTCTCCATCTTGCTACCACCCTGACCTCTCTGCCCTTAGTCAGTTTAATTCTCCACCTTGCTCCCACCCTGTCCTCTCTGTCCTTAGAGAATGTAATTCCCAACCTTGCTCCCACTCTGACCTCTCTGTCCTGGGACAATTTAATTCTCTACCTTGCTCCCACCCTGACCTCTCTGTCCTTGGTCAGTTTAATTCACCACCTTACTCCCACTCTGACCTCTCTGTCCTTGGCCAATTTAATTCTCCACCTTGCTCCCAACCTGACCTCTCTGCCCTTAGTTAGTTTAATTCGCCACCTTGCTCCCCCTCAGACCTCTCTGTCCTTAGTCAGGTTAATTCTTCACCTTGCTTCCACCCTGACCTCTCTGTCCTTAGTCAGTTTAATTCTCCACCTTGCTCCCAACCTGACCTCTCTGTCCTTGGACAATTTAATTCTCTAACTTGCTCCCACCCTGACCTCTCTGCCCTTGGCCAATTTAGTTCTCCACCTTGCTTCCACTCTGACCTCTCTGTCCTCGGACAGTTTAATTCTCCACCTTGCTCCCACTATGACCTTTCTGTCCTTAGTCAGGTTAATTCTCCACCTTGCTCCCACTATGACCTCTCTGTCCTTGGACAATTTCATTCTCTAACTTGCTCCCATGCTGACTTCTCTGCCCTTGGCCAATTTAATTCTCCACCTTGCTTCCACTCTGACCTCTCTGTCCTCGGACAATTTAATTCTCCACCTTGCTCCCAACCTGACCTCTCTGTCCTTAGTCCTCTTTATTCTCCACCTTGCTCCCACCCTGACCTCTCTGTCCTTGGCCAATTTAATTCTCCACCTTGCTCCCACTCTGACCTTTCTGTCCTTAGTTAGGTTAATTCTCCACCTTGCTCCCACCCTGACCTCTCTGCCCTTAGTCAGTTTAATTCTCCACCTTGCTCCCACCCTGTCCTCTCTGTCCTTGGAGAATGTAATTCTTTACCTTGCACCCACTCTGACCTCTCTGTCCTTAGTCAGTTTAATTCCCCAACTTGCTACCACTCTGACATCTCTGCCCTTGGGCAATTTAATTCTCCATCTTGCTCCCAACCTGACCTCTCTGTCCTCGGCATTTTAATTCTCCACCTTGCTCCCACCCTGACCTCTCTGCCCTTGTCCAATTAAATTCTCCACCTTGCTACCAACCGTTCCTCTCTGTCCTTGGTCAGTTTAATTCCCCACATTGCTCCCACCCTGACCTCTCTGTCCTTGGAGAATGTAATTCTCTACCTTGCACCCACTCTGACCTTTGTGTCCTTAGTCAGTTTAAGTCCCCAGCTTGCTCCCACCCTGACCTCTCTGTCCTTGGCCAATTAATTCACCACCTTGCTCCCACTCACACCTCTCTGTCCTTAGTCAGATTAATTCTCCACCTTGCTCCCACCCTGAGCTCTCTGTCCTTGGTCAGTTTAATTCTCCACCTTGCTCCCACCCTGACCTCACTGTCCTTAGTCAGTTTAATTCTCCACCTTGCTCCCAGCCTGACCTCTCTGTACTTGGAGAATGTAATTCTCTAACTTGCACCCACTCTGACCTCACTATCCTTAGTCAGTTTAATTCCCCAACTTGCTACCACTCTGACATCTCTGTCCTTAGACAATTTAATTCTCGACGTTGCTCCCATGCTGACCTCCCTGTCCTTGGACAATTTAATTCTCCACCTTGCTCTCATCATGACCTCTCTGTCCTTGGTCAGTTTAATTCTCCATCTTGATACCACCCTGAACTATCGCGCATTGGCCAATTTAATTCTCCACCTTGCTCCCACTCTGAACTTTCTGTCTTTAGTCAGTTTAATTCTCCACCTTGCTCCCTCCCTGACCTCTCTGTCATTAGTCAGGTTAATTCTCTGCCTTGCTCCCACTCTGACCTCTCTGTCCTTGGTCAGTTTAATTTTCAATCTTGCTACCACCCTGACCTCTCTGTCCTTGGTCAGTTTAATTCCCCACATTGCTCCCACCCTGACCTCTCTGTCCTTGGAGAATGTAATTCTCTACCTTGCACCCACTCTGACCTTTGTGTCCTTAGTCAGTTTAAGTCCCCAGCTTGCTCCCACCCTGACCTCTCTGTCCTTGGCCAATTAATTCACCACCTTGCTCCCACTCACACCTCTCTGTCCTCAGTCAGATTAATTCTCCACCTTGCTCCCACCCTGAGCTCTCTGTCCTTGGTCAGTTTAATTCTCCACCTTGCTCCCACCCTGACCTCTCTGTCCTTGGTCAGTTTAATTCTCCATCTTGCTACCACCCTGACCTCTCTGCCCTTAGTCAGTTGAATTCTCCACCTTGCTCCCACCCTGTCCTCTCTATCCTTAGAGAATGTAATTCTCTACCTTGCTCCCACCCTGACCTCTCTGTCCTTGGTCAGTTTAATTCACCACCTTACTCCCACCCTGACCTCTCTGTCCTTGGCCAATTTAATTCTCCACCTTGCTCCCAACCTGACCTCTCTGCCCTTAGTCAGTTTAATTCGCCACTTTGCTCCCACTCAGACCTCTCTGTCCTTGATCAGTGTAATTCACCACCTTGCTCCCACCCTGACCTTTCTGCCCTTGTCCAATTTAATTCTCCACCTTTCTTCCACTTTGACCTCTCTCTCCTCTGACAATTTAATTCTCCACCTTGCTCCCTCTCAGACCTTTCTGTCCTTAGTCAGATTAGTTCTCCACCTTGCTCCCACTCTGACCTTTCTGTCGTTAGTCAGATTAATTCTCCACCTTGCTACCAACCTGTCCTCTCTGTCCTTAGTCAGTTTAATTCCCACCTGGCTCCCACTCTGACCTCTGTGTCCTTGGACAATTAAATTCTTCACCTTTCTTCCACTTTGACCTCTCTGTCCTCTGACAATTTAATTCTCCACCTTGCTCCCACTCTGTCCTTTCTGTCCTTAGTCAGATTAATTCTCCACCTTGCTACCATCCTGTCCTCTCTGTCCTTAGTCAGTTTAATTCCCCACCTTGCTCTCACTCTGACCTCTCTGTCCTTGGACAATTTAATTCTCTACCTTGCTCCCACCCTGACCTCTCTGCCCTTGGCCAATTTAATTCTCCACCTTGCTTCCACTCTGACCTCTCTGTCCTCGGACAATTTAATTCTCCACCTTGCTCCCACTCTGACCTTTCTGTCCTTAGTCAGGTTAATTCTCCACCTTGCTCCCAACCTGACCTCTCTGTCCTTAGTCCGTTTAATTCTCCACCTTGCTCCCAATCTGACCTCTCTGTCCTTGGACAATTTAATTCTCTAACTTGCTCCCACCCTGACCCCTCTGCCCTTGGACAATTTAATGCTCCACCTTGCTTCCACTCTGACCTGTCTGTCCTTGGACAATTTAATTCTCTAGGTCCCTCCCACTCTGACCTCTCTGTCCTTAGTCAGTTTAATTCACCACCTTGCTCCCGCCCTGACCTCTCTGTCCTTGGCCAATTTAATTCACCACCTTGCTCCCACTCAGACCTCTCTGTCCTTAGTCAGGTTAATTCTCCAGCTTGTTCCCACCCTGAGCTCTCTGTCCTTGGTCAGTTTAATTCTCCACCTTGCTCCCATTCTGACCTCTCTTTCCTTAGTCAGTTTAATTCTCCACCTTGCTCCCACCCTGACCTCTCTGTACTTGGAGAATGTAATTCTCTAACTTGCACCCACTCTGACCTCTCTGTCCTTAGCCAGTTTAATTCCCCAACTTGCTACCTCTCTGACATCTTTGTCCTTAGACAATTTAATTCTCAACGTTGCTCCCACTCTGACCTCGCTGTCCTTGGACAATTTATTTCTCCACCTTGCTCCCACTCTGACCTCTCTGTCCTTAGTCAGTTTAATTCTCCACATTGCTCCCACCCTGACCTCTCTGTCCTTGGTCAGTGTAATTCACCACATTGCTCCAAACCTGACCTCTCTGTCCTTAGTCAGTTTAATTCTCCACCTTGCTCCCACCCTGACCACTCTGTCCTTGGAGAATGTAATTCTCTAATTTAAACCCACTCTGACCTCTCTGTCCTTAGCCAGTTTAATTCCCCAACTTGCTACCACTCTGACATCTTTGTCCTTAGACAATTTAATTCTCTATGTTGCTCCCACTCTGACCTCTCTGTCCTTGGACAATTAAATTCTCCACCTTTCTTCCACTTTGACCTCTCTGTCCTCTGACAATTTAATTCTCCACCTTGCTCCCACTCTGAACTATCGGTCATTGGCCAATTTAATTCTCCACCTTGCTCCCACTCTGAACTTTCTGTCTTTAGTCAGGTTAATTCTCCACCTTGCTCCCTCCCTGACCTCTCTGTCATTAGTCAGGTTTATTCTCTGCCTTGCTCCCACTCTGACCTCTCTGTCCTTGGTCAGTTTAATTCTCCATCTTGTTACCACCCTCACCTCTCTGTCCTTAGTCACTTTAATTCCCCACCTTGCTCCCACTCTGACCTCTCTGTCCTCGGCATTTTATTTCTCCACCTTGCTCCCACCCTGACCTCTCTGCCCTTGTCCAATTTAATTCTCCACCTTGTTACCAACCGTTCCTCTCTGTCCTTGGTCAGTTTAATTCCCCACATTGCTCCCACCCTGACCTCTCTGTCCTTGGAGAATGTAATTCTCTACCTTGCACCCACTCTGACCTTTGTGTCCTTAGTCAGTTTAAGTCCCCAGCTTGCTCCCACCCTGACCTCTCTGTCCTTGGCCAATTAATTCACCACCTTGCTCCCACTCACACCTCTCTGTCCTTAGTCAGATTAATTCTCCACCTTGCTCCCACCCTGAGCTCTCTGTCCTTGGTCAGTTTAATTCTCCACCTTGCTCCCACCCTGACCTCTCTGTCCTTGGTATGTTTAATTCTCCATCTTGCTACCACCCTGACCTTTCTGCCCTTAGTCAGTTGAATTCTCCACCTTGCTCCCACCCTGTCCTCTCTATCCTTAGAGAATGTAATTCCCAACCTTTGCTCCCACTCTGACCTCTCTGTCCTGGGACAATTTAATTCTCTACCTTGCTCCCACCCTGACCTCTCTGTCCTTGGTCAGTTTAATTCACCACCTTACTCCCACCCTGACCTCTCTGTCCTTGGCCAATTTAATTCTCCACCTTGCTCCCAACCTGACCTCTCTGCCCTTAGTCAGTTTAATTCGCCACCTTGCTCCCACTCAGACCTCTCTGTCCTTAGTCAGGTTAATTCTTCACCTTGCTTCAACCCTGACCTCTCTGTCCTTAGTCAGTTTAATTCTCCATCTTGCTCCCAACCTGACCTCTCTGTGCTTGGACAATTTAATTCCCTAACTTGCTCCCACCCTGACCTCTCTGCCCTTGGCCAATTTAGTTCTCCACCTTGCTTCCACTCTGACCTCTCTGTCGTCGGATAGTTTAATTCTCCACCTTGCTTCCACTATGACCTTTCTGTCCTTAGTCAGGTTAATTCTCCACCTTGCTCCCAAACTGACGTCTCTGTCCTTAGTCCGTTTAATTCTCCACCTTGCTCCCACTCTGACCTCTCTGTCCTTGGACAATTTCATTCTCTATCTTGCTCCCACGCTGACCTCTCTGCCCTTGGCCAATTTAATTCTCCACCTTGCTTCCACTCTGACCTCTCTGCCCTCGGACAATTTAATTCTCCACCTTGCTCCCAACCTGACCTCTCTGTCCTTAGTCCTCTTTATTCTCCACCTTGCTCCCACCCTGACCTCTCTGTCCTTGGCCAATTTAATTCTCCACCTTGCTCCCACTCTGACCTTTCTGTCCTTAGTCAGGTTAATTCTCCACCTTGCTCCCACCCTGACCTCTCTGCCCTTAGTCAGTTTAATTCTCCACCTTGCTCCCACTCTGACCTTTCTGTCCTTAGTCAGGTTAATTCTCCACCTTGCTCCCACCCTGACCTCTCTGCCCTTAGTCAGTTTAATTCTCCACCTTGCTCCCACCCTCTCCTCTCTGTCCTTGGAGAATGTAATTCTCTACCTTGCCCCCACTCTGACCTCTCTGTCCTTCGTCAGTTTAATTCCCCAACTTGCTACCACTCTGACATCTCTGCCCTTGGCCAATTTAATTCTCCATCTTGCTCCCAACCTGACCTCTCTGTCCTCGGCATTTTAATTCTCCACCTTGCTCCCACCCTGACCTCTCTGCCCTTGTCTAATTAAATTCTCCACCTTGCTACCAACCGTTCCTCTCTGTCCTTGGTCAGTTTAATTCCCCTCATTGCTCCCACCCTGACCTCTCTGTCCTTGGAGAATGTAATTCTCTACCTTGCACCTACTCTGACCTTTGTGTCCTTAGTCAGTTTAAGTCCCCAGCTTGCTCCCACCCTGACCTCTCTGTCCTTGGCCAATTAATTCACCACCTTGCTCCCACTCACACCTCTCTGTCCTTAGTCAGATTAATTCTCCACCTTGCTCCCACCCTGAGCTCTCTGTCCTTGGTCAGTTTAATTCTCCACCTTGCTCCCACCCTGACCTCACTGTCCTTAGTCAGTTTAATTCTCCACCTTGCTCCCACCCTGACCTCTCTGTACTTGGAGAATGTAATTCTCTAACTTGCACCCACTCTGACCTCACTATCCTTAGTCAGTTTAATTCCCCAACTTGCTACCACTCTGACATCTCTGTCCTTAGACAATTTAATTCTCGACGTTGCTCCCACGCTGACCTCTCTGTCCTTGGACAATTTAATTCTCCACCTTGCTCTCATCATGACCTCTCTGTCCTTAGTCAATTTAAATCTCCACCTTGCTCCCACTCTGACCGACCTGTGTTTGGCCAATTTAATTCTCCACCTTGCTCCCACTCTGAACTTTCTGTCCTTCGTCAGGTTAATTCTCCAATGTGCTCCCACTCTGACATCTCTGTCATTAGTCAGCTTAATTCTCCACTTTGCTCCCACTCTGACCTCTCTGTCCTTGGTCAGTTTAATTCTCCACCTTGCTCCCACCCTGACCTCTCTGTCCTTACTCAGTTTAATTCACCACCTTGCTCCCACTCTGACCTCCCGGTCATTGTTCAGTTCATTTCTCTACATTGCTCCCTCCCTGACCTCTCTGTCCTTTGTCAGTTTAATACTCTACATTGCTCTCATCATGACCTCTCTGTCCTTAGTCAATTTAATTCTCCACCTTGCTCCCACTCTGAACTATCGGTCATTGGCCATTTTAATTCTCCACCTTGCTCCCACTCTGAACTTTCTGTCTTTAGTCAGGTTAATTCTCCACCTTGCTCCCTCCCTGACCTCTCTGTCATTAGTCAGGTTAATTCTCTGCCTTGCTCCCACTCTGACTTCTCTGTCCTTGGTCAGTTTAATTCTCCATCTTGCTACCACCCTGACCTCTCTGTCCTTAGTCACTTTAATTCCCCACATTGCTCCCACCCTGACCTCTCTGCCCTTGTCCAATTTAATTCTCCACCTTGCTACCAACCGTTCCTGTCTGTCCCTGGTCAGTTTAATTCCCCACATTGCTCCCACCCTGACCTCTCTGTCCTTGGAGAATGTAATTCTCTACCTTGCACCCACTCTGACCTTTGTGTCCTTAGTCAGTTTAAGTCCCCAGCTTGCTCCCACCCTGACCTCTCTGTCCTTGGCCAATTAATTCACCACCTTGCTCCCACTCACACCTCTCTGTCCTTAGTCAGATTAATTCTCCACCTTGCTCCCACCCTGAGCTCTCTGTCCTTGGTCAGTTTAATTCTCCACCTTGCTCCCACCCTGACCTCTCTGTCCTTGGTCAGTTTAATTCTCCATCTTGCTACCACCCTGACCTCTCTGCCCTTAGTCAGTTTAATTCTCCACCTTGCTCCCACCCTGTCCTCTCTGTCCTTAGAGAATGTAATTCCCAACCTTGCTCCCACTCTGACCTCTCTGTCCTGGGACAATTTAATTCTCTACCTTGCTCCCACCCTGACCTCTCTGTCCTTGGTCAGTTTAATTCACCACCTTACTCCCACCCTGACCTCTCTGTTCTTGGCCAATTTAATTCTCCACCTTGCTCCCAACCTGACTTCTCTGCCCTTAGTCAGTTTAATTCGCCACTTTGCTCCCACTCAGACCTCTCTGTCCTTAGTCAGGTTAATTCTTCACCTTGCTTCCACCCTGACCTCTCTGTCCTTAGTCAGTTTAATTCTCCACCTTGCTCCCAACCTGACCTCTCTGTCCTTGGACATTTTAATTCTCTAACTTGCTCCCACCCTGACCTCTCTGCCCTTGGCCAGTTTAGTTCTCCACCTTGCTTCCACTCTGACCTCTCTGTCCTCGGACAGTTTAATTCTCCACCTTGCTCCCACTATGACCTTTCTGTCCTTAGTCAGGTTAATTCTCCACCTTGCTCCCAACCTGACCTCTCTGTCCTTAGTCGGTTTAATTCTCCACCATGCTCCCAACCTGACCTCTCTGTCCTTAGTCAGTTTAATTCTCCACCTTTCTCCCAACCTGACCTCTCTGTCCTTAGTCCGTTTAATTCTCCACCTTGCTCCCACCCTGACCTCTCTGTCCTTGGAGAATGTAATTCTCTAACTTGCACCCACTCTGACCTCTCTGTCCTTAGCCAGTTTAATTCCCCAACTTGCTACCACTCTGACATCTTTGTCCTTAGACAATTTAATTCTCTACGTTGCTCCCACTCTGACCGCTCTGTCCTTGGACAATTTATTTCTCCACCTTGCTCCCAATCTGACCTCTCTGTCCTTAGTCAGTTTAATTCTCCACATTGCTCCCACCCTGACCTCTCTGTCCTTGATCAGTGTAGTTCACCACCTTGCTCCCACTCTGACCTCTCTGCCCTTGTCCAATTTAATTCTCCACCTTTCTTCCACTTTGACCTCTCTGTCCTCTGACAATTTAATTCTCCACCTTGCTCCCTCTCAGACCTTTCTGTCCTTAGTCAGATTAGTTCTCCACCTTGCTCCCACTCTGACCTTTCTGTCCTTAGTCAGATTAATTCTCCACCTTGCTACCAACCTGTCCTCTCTGTCCTTAGTCAGTTTAATTCCCCACCTGGCTCCCACTCTGACCTCTGTGTCCTTGGACAATTAAATTCTTCACCTTTCTTCCACTTTGACCTCTCTGTCCTCTGACAATTTAATTCTCCACCTTGCTCCCACTCTGTCCTTTCTGTCCTTAGTCAGATTAATTCTCCACCTTGCTACCATCCTGTCCTCTCTGTCCTCAGTCAGTTTAATTCCCCACCTTGCTCTCACTCTGACCTCTCTGTCCTTGGACAATTTAATTCTCTACCTTGCTCCCACCCTGACCTCTCTGCCCTTGGCCAATTTAATTCTCCACCTTGCTTCCACTCTGACCTCTCTGTCCTCGGACAATTTAATTCTCCACCTTGCTCCCACTCTGACCTTTCTGTCCTTAGTCAGGTTAATTCTCCACCTTGCTCCCAACCTGACCTCTCTGTCCTTAGTCCGTTTAATTCTCCACCTTGCTCCCAATCTGACCTCTCTCTCCTTGGACAAATTAATTCTCTTACTTGCTCCCACCCTGACCTCTCTGCCCTTGGACAATTTAATGCTCCACCTTGCTTCCACTCTGACCTGTCTGTCCTTGGACAATTTAATTCTCTAGGTCCCTCCCACTCTGACCTCTCTGTCCTTAGTCAGTTTAATTCACCACCTTGCTCCCGCCCTGACCTCTCTGTCCTTGGCCAATTTAATTCACCACCTTGCTCCCACTCAGACCTCTCTGTCCTTAGTCAGGTTAATTCTCCAGCTTGTTCCCACCCTGAGCTCTCTGTCCTTGGTCAGTTTAATTCTCCACCTTGCTCCCATTCTGACCTCTCTTTCCTTAGTCAGTTTAATTCTCCACCTTGCTCCCACCCTGACCTCTCTGTACTTGGAGAATGTAATTCTCTAACTTGCACCCACTCTGACCTCTCTGTCCTTAGCCAGTTTAATTCCCCAACTTGCTACCTCTCTGACATCTTTGTCCTTAGACAATTTAATTCTCTACGTTGCTCCCACTCTGACCTCGCTGTCCTTGGACAATTTATTTCTCCACCTTGCTCCCACTCTGACCTCTCTGTCCTTAGTCAGTTTAATTCTCCACATTGCTCCCACCCTGACCTCTCTGTCCTTGGTCAGTGTAATTCACCACATTGCTCCAAACCTGACCTCTCTGTCCTTAGTCAGTTTAATTCTCCACCTTGCTCCCACCCTGACCACTCTGTCCTTGGAGAATGTAATTCTCTAATTTAAACCCACTCTGACCTCTCTGTCCTTAGCCAGTTTAATTCCCCAACTTGCTACCACTCTGACATCTTTGTCCTTAGACAATTTAATTCTCTATGTTGCTCCCACTCTGACCTCTCTGTCCTTGGACAATTAAATTCTCCACCTTTCTTCCACTTTGACCTCTCTGTCCTCTGACAATTTAATTCTCCACCTTGCTCCCACTCAGACCTTTCTGTCCTTAGTCAGATTAGTTCTCCACCTTGCTCCCAACCTGACCTCTCTGTCCTTGGCCTATTTAATTCTCTGCCTTGCTCCCACTCTGACCTTTCTGTCCTTAGTCAGCTTAATTCTCCACCTTGCTCCCACCCTGACCTCTCTGCCCTTAGTCTGTTTATTTCTCCACCTTGCTCCCACCCTGTCCTCTCTGTCCTTGGAGAATGCAATTCTCTACCTTGCACCCACTCTGACCTCTCTGTCCTTAGTCAGTTTAATTCCCCAACTTGCTACCACTCTGACATCTCTGCCCTTGGCCAATTTAATTCTCCATCTTGCTCCCAACCTGACCTCTCTCCCCTCGGCATTTTAATTCTCCACCTTGCTCCCACCCTGACCTCTCTGCCCTTGTCCTATTAAATTCTCCACCTTGCTACCAACCGTTCCTGTCTGTCCTTGGTCAGTTTAATTCCCCACATTGCTCCCACCCTGACCTCTCTGTCCTTGGAGAATGTAATTCTCTACCTTGCACCCACTCTGACCTTTGTGTCCTTAGTCAGTTTAAGTCCCCAGCTTGCTCCCACCCTGACCTCTCTGTCCTTGGCCAATTAATTCACCAACTTGCTCCCACTCATACCTCTCTGTCCTTAGTCAGATGAATTCTCCACCTTGCTCCCACCATGAGCTCTCTGTCCTTGGTCAGTTTAATTCTCCACCTTGCTCCCACCCTGACCTCACTGTCCTTAGTCAGTTTAATTCTCCACCTTGTTCCCACCCTGACCTCTCTGTAATTGGAGAATGTAATTCTCTAACTTGCACCCACTCTGACCTTTGTGTCCTTAGTCAGTTTAAGTCCCCAGCTTGCTCCCACCCTGACCTCTCTGTCCTTGGCCAATTAATTCACCACCTTGCTCCCACTCACACCTCTCTGTCCTTAGTCAGATTAATTCTCCACCTTGCTCCCACCCTGAGCTCTCTGTCCTTGGTCAGTTTAATTCTCCACCTTGCTCCCACCCTGACCTCTCTGTCCTTGGTCAGTTTAATTCTCCATCTTGCTACCACCCTGACCTCTCTGCCCTTAGTCAGTTTAATTCTCCACCTTGCTCCCACCCTGTCCTCTCTGTCCTTAGAGAATGTAATTCCCAACCTTGCTCCCACTCTGACCTCTCTGTCCTGGGACAATTTAATTCTCTACCTTGCTCCCACCCTGACCTCTCTGTCCTTGGTCAGTTTAATTCACCACCTTGCTCCCACCCTGACCTCTCTGTCCTTGGCCAATTTAATTCTCCACCTTGCTCCCAACCTGACCTCTCTGCCCTTAGTCATTTTAATTCGCCACCTTGCTCCCACTCAGACCTCTCTGTCCTTAGTCAGGTTAATTCTTCACCATGCTTCCACCCTGACCTCTCTGTCCTTAGTCAGTTTAATTCTCCACCTTGCTCCCAGCCTGACCTCTCTGTCCTTGGACAATTTAATTCTCTAACTTGCTCCCACCCTGACCTCTCTGCCCTTGGCCAATTTAGTTCTCCACCTTGCTTCCACTCTGACCTCTCTGTCCTCGGACAGTTTAATTCTCCACCTTGCTCCCACTATGACCTTTCTGTCCTTAGTCCGTTTAATTCTCCACCTTGCTCCCACTCTGACCTCTCTGTCCTTGGACAATTTCATTCTCTAACTTGCTCCCACGCTGACCTCTCTGCCCTTGGCCAATTTAATTCTCCACCTTGCTTCCACTCTGACCTCTCTGTCCTCGGACAATTTAATTCTCCACCTTGCTCCCAACCTGACCTCTCTGTCCTTAGTCCTCTTTATTCTCCACCTTGCTCCCACCCTGACCTCTCTGTCCTTGGCCAATTTAATTCTCCACCTTGCTCCCACTCTGACCTTTCTGTCCTTAGTCAGGTTAATTCTCCACCTTGCTCCCACCCTGACCTCTCTGCCCTTAGTCAGTTTAATTCTCCACCTTGCTCCCACCCTGTCCTCTCTGTCCTTGGAGAATGTAATTCTCTACCTTGCACCCACTCTGACCTCTCTGTCCTTAGTCAGTTTAATTCCCCAACTTGCTACCACTCTGACACCTCTGCCCTTGGGCAATTTAGTTCTCCATCTTGCTCCCAACCTGACCTCTCTGTCCTCGGCATTTTAATTCTCCACCTTGCTCCCACCCTGACCTCTCTGCCCTTGTCCAATTAAATTCTCCACCTTGCTACCAACCGTTCCTCTCTGTCCTTGGTCAGTTTAATTCCCCACATTGCTCCCACCCTGAGCTCTCTGTCCTTGGGGAATGTAATTCTCTACCTTGCACCCTCTCTGACCTTTGTGTCCTTAGTCAGTTTAAGTCCCCAGCTTGCTCCCACCCTGACCTCTCTGTCCTTGGCCAATTAATTCACCACCTTGCTCCCACTCACACCTCTCTGTCCTTAGTCAGATTAATTCTCCACCTTGCTCCCACCCTGAGCTCTCTGTCCTTGGTCAGTTTAATTCTCCACCTTGTTCCCACCCTGACCTCTCTGTACTTGGAGAATGTAATTCTCGAACTTGCACCCACTCTGACCTCACTATCCTTAGTCAGTTTAATTCCGCAACTTGCTACCACTCTGACATCTCTGTCCTTAGACAATTTAATTCTCGACGTTGCTCCCACGCTGACCTCTCTGTCCTTGGACAATTTAATTCTCCACCTTGCTCTCATCATGACCTCTCTGTCCTTAGTCAATTTAAATCTCCACCTTGCTCCCACTCTGACCTACCTGTCCTTGGCCAATTTAATTCTCCACCTTGCTCCCACTCTGAACTATCGGTCATTGGCCATTTTAATTCTCCACCTTGCTCCCACTCTGAACTTTCTGTCTTTAGTCAGGTTAATTCTCCACCTTGCTCCCTCCCTGACCTCTCTGTCATTAGTCAGGTTAATTCTCTGCCTTGCTCCCACTCTGACTTCTCTGTCCTTGGTCAGTTTAATTCTCCATCTTGCTACCACCCTGACCTCTCTGTCCTTAGTCACTTTAATTCCCCACATTGCTCCCACCCTGACCTCTCTGCCCTTGTCCAATTTAATTCTCCACCTTGCTACCAACCGTTCCTGTCTGTCCTTGGTCAGTTTAATTCCCCACATTGCTCCCACCCTGACCTCTCTGTCCTTGGAGAATGTAATTCTCTACCTTGCACCCACTCTGACCTTTGTGTCCTTAGTCAGTTTAAGTCCCCAGCTTGCTCCCACCCTGACCTCTCTGTCCTTGGCCAATTAATTCACCACCTTGCTCCCACTCACACCTCTCTGTCCTTAGTCAGATTAATTCTCCACCTTGCTCCCACCCTGACCTCTCTGCCCTTAGTCAGTTTAATTCGCCACTTTGCTCCCACTCAGACCTCTCTGTCCTTAGTCAGGTTAATTCTTCACCTTGCTTCCACCCTGACCTCTCTGTCCTTAGTCAGTTTAATTCTCCACCTTGCTCCCAACCTGACCTCTCTGTCCTTGGACATTTTAATTCTCTAACTTGCTCCCACCCTGACCTCTCTGCCCTTGGCCAGTTTAGTTCTCCACCTTGCTTCCACTCTGACCTCTCTGTCCTCGGACAGTTTAATTCTCCACCTTGCTCCCACTATGACCTTTCTGTCCTTAGTCAGGTTAATTCTCCACCTTGCTCCTAACCTGACCTTTCTGTCCTTAGTCGGTTTAATTCTCCACCATGCTCCCAACCTGACCTCTCTGTCCTTAGTCAGTTTAATTCTCCACCTTTCTCCCAACCTGACCTCTCTGTCCTTAGTCCGTTTAATTCTCCACCTTGCTCCCACCCTGACCTCTCTGTCCTTGGAGAATGTAATTCTCTAACTTGCACCCACTCTGACCTCTCTGTCCTTAGCCAGTTTAATTCCCCAACTTGCTACCACTCTGACATCTTTGTCCTTAGACAATTTAATTCTCTACGTTGCTCCCACTCTGACCGCTCTGTCCTTGGACAATTTATTTCTCCACCTTGCTCCCAATCTGACCTCTCTGTCCTTAGTCAGTTTAATTCTCCACATTGCTCCCACCCTGACCTCTCTGTCCTTGATCAGTGTAGTTCACCACCTTGCTCCCACTCTGACCTCTCTGCCCTTGTCCAATTTAATTCTCCACCTTTCTTCCACTTTGACCTCTCTGTCCTCTGACAATTTAATTCTCCACCTTGCTCCCTCTCAGACCTTTCTGTCCTTAGTCAGATTAGTTCTCCACCTTGCTCCCACTCTGACCTTTCTGTCCTTAGTCAGATTAATTCTCCACCTTGCTACCAACCTGTCCTCTCTGTCCTTAGTCAGTTTAATTCCCCACCTGGCTCCCACTCTGACCTCTGTGTCCTTGGACAATTAAATTCTTCACCTTTCTTCCACTTTGACCTCTCTGTCCTCTGACAATTTAATTCTCCACCTTGCTCCCACTCTGTCCTTTCTGTCCTTAGTCAGATTAATTCTCCACCTTGCTACCATCCTGTCCTCTCTGTCCTCAGTCAGTTTAATTCCCCACCTTGCTCTCACTCTGACCTCTCTGTCCTTGGACAATTTAATTCTCTACCTTGCTCCCACCCTGACCTCTCTGCCCTTGGCCAATTTAATTCTCCACCTTGCTTCCACTCTGACCTCTCTGTCCTCGGACAATTTAATTCTCCACCTTGCTCCCACTCTGACCTTTCTGTCCTTAGTCAGGTTAATTCTCCACCTTGCTCCCAACCTGACCTCTCTGTCCTTAGTCCGTTTAATTCTCCACCTTGCTCCCAATCTGACCTCTCTCTCCTTGGACAATTTAATTCTCTAACTTGCTCCCACCCTGACCTCTCTGCCCTTGGACAATTTAATGCTCCACCTTGCTTCCACTCTGACCTGTCTGTCCTTGGACAATTTAATTCTCTAGGTCCCTCCCACTCTGACCTCTCTGTCCTTAGTCAGTTTAATTCACCACCTTGCTCCCGCCCTGACCTCTCTGTCCTTGGCCAATTTAATTCACCACCTTGCTCCCACTCAGACCTCTCTGTCCTTAGTCAGGTTAATTCTCCAGCTTGTTCCCACCCTGAGCTCTCTGTCCTTGGTCAGTTTAATTCTCCACCTTGCTCCCATTCTGACCTCTCTTTCCTTAGTCAGTTTAATTCTCCACCTTGCTCCCACCCTGACCTCTCTGTACTTGGAGAATGTAATTCTCTAACTTGCACCCACTCTGACCTCTCTGTCCTTAGCCAGTTTAATTCCCCAACTTGCTACCTCTCTGACATCTTTGTCCTTAGACAATTTAATTCTCTACGTTGCTCCCACTCTGACCTCGCTGTCCTTGGACAATTTATTTCTCCACCTTGCTCCCACTCTGACCTCTCTGTCCTTAGTCAGTTTAATTCTCCAAATTGCTCCCACCCTGACCTCTCTGTCCTTGGTCAGTGTAATTCACCACATTGCTCCAAACCTGACCTCTCTGTCCTTAGTCAGTTTAATTCTCCACCTTGCTCCCACCCTGACCACTCTGTCCTTGGAGAATGTAATTCTCTAATTTAAACCCACTCTGACCTCTCTGTCCTTAGCCAGTTTAATTCCCCAACTTGCTACCACTCTGACATCTTTGTCCTTAGACAATTTAATTCTCTATGTTGCTCCCACTCTGACCTCTCTGTCCTTGGACAATTAAATTCTCCACCTTGCTCCCACTCAGACCTTTCTGTCCTTAGTCAGATTAGTTCTCCACCTTGCTCCCACTCTGACCTCTCTGTCCTTGGACAATTTCATTCTCTGCCTTGCTCCCACTCTGACCTCTCTGCCCTTGGCCAATTTAATTCTCCTTCTTGCTTCCACTCTGACCTCTCTGTCCTCGGACAATTTAATTCTCCACCTTGCTCCCAACCTGACCTCTCTGTCCTTGGCCTATTTAATTCTCCACCTTGCTCCCACTCTGACCTTTCTGTCCTTAGTCAGCTTAATTCTCCACCTTGCTCCCACCCTGACCTCTCTGCCCTTAGTCTGTTTAATTCTCCACCTTGCTCCCACCCTGTCCTCTCTGTCCTTGGAGAATGCAATTCTCTACCTTGCACCCACTCTGACCTCTCTGTCCTTAGTCAGTTTAATTCCCCAACTTGCTACCACTCTGACATCTCTGCCCTTGGCCAATTTAATTCTCCATCTTGCTCCCAACCTGACCTCTCTCCCCTCGGCATTTTAATTCTCCACCTTGCTCCCACCCTGACCTCTCTGCCCTTGTCCTATTAAATTCTCCACCTTGCTACCAACCGTTCCTGTCTGTCCTTGGTCAGTTTAATTCCCCACATTGCTCCCACCCTGACCTCTCTGTCCTTGGAGAATGTAATTCTCTACCTTGCACCCACTCTGACCTTTGTGTCCTTAGTCAGTTTAAGTCCCCAGCTTGCTCCCACCCTGACCTCTCTGTCCTTGGCCAATTAATTCACCAACTTGCTCCCACTCAGACCTCTCTGTCCTTAGTCAGGTTAATTCTTCACCATGCTTCCACCCTGACCTTTCTGTCCTTAGTCAGGTTAATTCTCCACCTTGCTCCCAACCTGACGTCTCTGTCCTTAGTCCGTTTAATTCTCCACCTTGCTCCCACTCTGACCTCTCTGTCCTTGGACAATTTCATTCTCTAACTTGCTCCCACGCTGACCTCTCTGCCCTTGGCCAATTTAATTCTCCACCTTGCTTCCACTCTGACCTCTCTGTCCTCGGACAATTTAATTCTCCACCTTGCTCCCAACCTGACCTCTCTGTCCTTAGTCCTCTTTATTCTCCACCTTGCTCCCACCCTGACCTCTCTGTCCTTGGCCAATTTAATTCTCCACCTTGCTCCCACTCTGACCTTTCTGTCCTTAGTCAGGTTAATTCTCCACCTTGCTCCCACCCTGACCTCTCTGCCCTTAGTCAGTTTAATTCTCCACCTTGCTCCCACCCTGTCCTCTCTGTCCTTGGAGAATGTAATTCTCTACCTTGCACCCACTCTGACCTCTCTGTCCTTAGTCAGTTTAATTCCCCAACTTGCTACCACTCTGACACCTCTGCCCTTGGGCAATTTAATTCTCCATCTTGCTCCCAACCTGACCTCTCTGTCCTCGGCATTTTAATTCTCCACCTTGCTCCCACCCTGACCTCTCTGCCCTTGTCCAATTAAATTCTCCACCTTGCTACCAACCGTTCCTCTCTGTCCTTGGTCAGTTTAATTCCCCACATTGCTCCCACCCTGAGCTCTCTGTCCTTGGAGAATGTAATTCTCTACCTTGCACCCTCTCTGACCTTTGTGTCCTTAGTCAGTTTAAGTCCCCAGCTTGCTCCCACCCTGACCTCTCTGTCCTTGGCCAATTAATTCACCACCTTGCTCCCACTCACACCTCTCTGTCCTTAGTCAGATTAATTCTCCACCTTGCTCCCACCCTGAGCTCTCTGTCCTTGGTCAGTTTAATTCTCCACCTTGTTCCCACCCTGACCTCTCTGTACTTGGAGAATGTAATTCTCGAACTTGCACCCACTCTGACCTCACTATCCTTAGTCAGTTTAATTCCCCAACTTGCTACCACTCTGACATCTCTGTCCTTAGACAATTTAATTCTCGACGTTGCTCCCACGCTGACCTCTCTGTCCTTGGACAATTTAATTCTCCACCTTGCTCTCATCATGACCTCTCTGTCCTTAGTCAATTTAAATCTCCACCTTGCTCCCACTCTGACCTACCTGTCCTTGGCCAATTTAATTCTCCACCTTGCTCCCACTCTGAACTTTCTGTCCTTCGTCAGGTTAATTCTCCAATGTGCTCCCACTCTGACATCTCTGTCATTAGTCAGCTTAATTCTCCACCTTGCTCCCACCCTGTCCTCCCTGTCCTTGGTCAGTTTAATTCTCCACCTTGCTCCCACCCTGACCTTTCTGTCCTTACTCAGTTTAATTCACCACCTTGCTCCCACTCTGACCTCCCGGTCATTGTTCAGTTCATTTCTCTACATTGCTCCCTCCCTGACCTCTCTGTCCTTTGTCAGTTTAATTCTCTACATTGCTCTCATCATGACCTCTCTGTCCTTAGTCAATTTAATTCTCCACCTTGCTCCCACTCTGAACTATCGGTCATTGGCCAATTTAATTCTCCACCTTGCTCCCACTCTGAACTTTCTGTCTTTAGTCAGGTTAATTCTCCACCTTGCTCCCTCCCTGACCTCTCTGTCATTAGTCAGGTTAATTCTCTGCCTTGCTCCCACTCTGACCACTCTGTCCTTGGTCAGTTTAATTCTCCATCTTGCTACCACCCTGACCTCTCTGTCCTTAGTCACTTTAATTCCCCACATTGCTCCCACCCTGACCTCTCTGCCCTTGTCCAATTTAATTCTCCACCTTGCTACCAACCGTTCCTGTCTGTCCTTGGTCAGTTTAATTCCCCACATTGCTCCCACCCTGACCTCTCTGTCCTTGGAGAATGTAATTCTCTACCTTGCACCCACTCTGATCATTGTGTCCTTAGTCAGTTTAAGTCCCCAGCTTGCTCCCACCCTGACCTCTCTGTCCTTGGCCAATTAATTCACCACCTTGCTCCCACTCACACCTCTCTGTCCTTAGTCAGATTAATTCTCCACCTTGCTCCCACCCTGAGCTCTCTGTCCTTGGTCAGTTTAATTCTCCACCTTGCTCCCACCCTGTCCTCTCTGTCCTTAGAGAATGTAATTCCCAACCTTGCTCCCACTCTGACCTCTCTGTCCTGGGACAATTTAATTCTCTACCTTGCTCCCACCCTGACCTCTCTGTCCTTGGTCAGTTTAATTCACCACCTTACTCCCACCCTGACCTCTCTGTCCTTGGCCAATTTAATTCTCCACCTTGCTCCCAACCTGACTTCTCTGCCCTTAGTCAGTTTAATTCGCCACCTTGCTCCCACTCAGACCTCTCTGTCCTTAGTCAGGTTAATTCTTCACCTTGCTCCCAACCTGACCTCTCTGTCCTTGGACAATTTAATTCTCTAACTTGCTCCCACCCTGACCTCTCTGTCCTTAGTCAGTTTAATTCTCCACCTTGCTCCCAACCTGACCTCTCTGTCCTTGGACAATTTAATTCTCTAACTTGCTCCCACCCTGACCTCTCTGCCCTTGGCCAATTTAGTTCTCCACCTTGCTTCCACTCTGACCTCTCTGTCGTCGGACAGTTTAATTCTCCACCTTGCTCCCACTATGACCTTTCTGTCCTTAGTCAGGTTAATTCTCCACCTTGCTTCCACCCTGACCTCTCTGTCCTTAGTCAGTTTAATTCTCCACCTTGCTCTCACTCTGACCTTTCTGTCCTTAGTCAGGTTAATTCTCCACCTTGCTCCCACCCTAATCTCTCTGTCCTCAGTCAGTTTAATTCTCCACCTTGCTCCCAACCTGACCTCTCTGTCCTTAGTCAGTTTAATTCTCCACCTTGCTCCCACCCTGACCTCTCTGTCCTTGGAGAATGTAATTCTCTAACTTGCACCCACTCTGACCTCTCTCTCCTTAGCCAGTTTAATTCCCCAACTTGCTACCACTCTGACATCTTTGTCCTTAGACAATTTAATTCTCTACGTTGCTCCCACTCTGACCGCTCTGTCCTTGGACAATTTATTTCTCCACCTTGCTCCCAATCTGACCTCTCTGTCCTTAGTCAGTTTAATTCTCCACATTGCTCCCACCCTGACCTCTCTGTCCTTGATCAGTGTAATTCACCACCTTGCTCCCACTCTGACCTCTCTGCCCTTGTCCAATTTAATTCTCCACCTTTCTTCCACTTTGACCTCTCTGTCCTCTGACAATTTAATTCTCCACCTTGCTCCCTCTCAGACCTTTCTGTCCTTAGTCAGATTAGTTCTCCACCTTGCTCCCACTCTGACCTTTCTGTCCTTAGTCAGATTAATTCTCCACCTTGCTACCAACCTGTCCTCTCTGTCCTTAGTCAGTTTAATTCCCCACCTGGCTCCCACTCTGACCTCTGTGTCCTTGGACAATTAAATTCTTCACCTTTCTTCCACTTTGACCTCTCTGTCCTCTGACAATTTAATTCTCCACCTTGCTCCCACTCTGTCCTTTCTGTCCTTAGTCAGATTAATTCTCCACCTTGCTACCATCCTGTCCTCTCTGTCCTCAGTCAGTTTAATTCCCCACCTTGCTCTCACTCTGACCTCTCTGTCCTTGGACAATTTAATTCTCTACCTTGCTCCCACCCTGACCTCTCTGCCCTTGGCCAATTTAATTCTCCACCTTGCTTCCACTCTGACCTCTCTGTCCTCGGACAATTTAATTCTCCACCTTGCTCCCACTCTGACCTTTCTGTCCTTAGTCAGGTTAATTCTCCACCTTGCTCCCAACCTGACCTCTCTGTCCTTAGTCCGTTTAATTCTCCACCTTGCTCCCAATCTGACCTCTCTCTCCTTGGACAATTTAATTCTCTAACTTGCTCCCACCCTGACCTCTCTGCCCTTGGACAATTTAATGCTCCACCTTGCTTCCACTCTGACCTGTCTGTCCTTGGACAATTTAATTCTCTAGGTCCCTCCCACTCTGACCTCTCTGTCCTTAGTCAGTTTAATTCACCACCTTGCTCCCGCCCTGACCTCTCTGTCCTTGGCCAATTTAATTCACCACCTTGCTCCCACTCAGACCTCTCTGTCCTTAGTCAGGTTAATTCTCCAGCTTGTTCCCACCCTGAGCTCTCTGTCCTTGGTCAGTTTAATTCTCCACCTTGCTCCCATTCTGACCTCTCTTTCCTTAGTCAGTTTAATTCTCCACCTTGCTCCCACCCTGACCTCTCTGTACTTGGAGAATGTAATTCTCTAACTTGCACCCACTCTGACCTCTCTGTCCTTAGCCAGTTTAATTCCCCAACTTGCTACCTCTCTGACATCTTTGTCCTTAGACAATTTAATTCTCTACGTTGCTCCCACTCTGACCTCGCTGTCCTTGGACAATTTATTTCTCCACCTTGCTCCCACTCTGACCTCTCTGTCCTTAGTCAGTTTAATTCTCCAAATTGCTCCCACCCTGACCTCTCTGTCCTTGGTCAGTGTAATTCACCACATTGCTCCAAACCTGACCTCTCTGTCCTTAGTCAGTTTAATTCTCCACCTTGCTCCCACCCTGACCACTCTGTCCTTGGAGAATGTAATTCTCTAATTTAAACCCACTCTGACCTCTCTGTCCTTAGCCAGTTTAATTCCCCAACTTGCTACCACTCTGACATCTTTGTCCTTAGACAATTTAATTCTCTATGTTGCTCCCACTCTGACCTCTCTGTCCTTGGACAATTAAATTCTCCACCTTTCTTCCACTTTGACCTCTCTGTCCTCTGACAATTTAATTCTCCACCTTGCTCCCACTCAGACCTTTCTGTCCTTAGTCAGATTAGTTCTCCACCTTGCTCCCACTCTGACCTCTCTGTCCTTGGACAATTTCATTCTCTGCCTTGCTCCCACTCTGACCTCTCTGCCCTTGGCCAATTTAATTCTCCTTCTTGCTTCCACTCTGACCTCTCTGTCCTCGGACAATTTAATTCTCCACCTTGCTCCCAACCTGACCTCTCTGTCCTTGGCCTATTTAATTCTCCACCTTGCTCCCACTCTGACCTTTCTGTCCTTAGTCAGCTTAATTCTCCACCTTGCTCCCACCCTGACCTCTCTGCCCTTAGTCTGTTTAATTCTCCACCTTGCTCCCACCCTGTCCTCTCTGTCCTTGGAGAATGCAATTCTCTACCTTGCACCCACTCTGACCTCTCTGTCCTTAGTCAGTTTAATTCCCCAACTTGCTACCACTCTGACATCTCTGCCCTTGGCCAATTTAATTCTCCATCTTGCTCCCAACCTGACCTCTCTCCCCTCGGCATTTTAATTCTCCACCTTGCTCCCACCCTGACCTCTCTGCCCTTGTCCTATTAAATTCTCCACCTTGCTACCAACCGTTCCTGTCTGTCCTTGGTCAGTTTAATTCCCCACATTGCTCCCACCCTGACCTCTCTGTCCTTGGAGAATGTAATTCTCTACCTTGCACCCACTCTGACCTTTGTGTCCTTAGTCAGTTTAAGTCCCCAGCTTGCTCCCACCCTGACCTCTCTGTCCTTGGCCAATTAATTCACCAACTTGCTCCCACTCAGACCTCTCTGTCCTTAGTCAGGTTAATTCTTCACCATGCTTCCACCCTGACCTTTCTGTCCTTAGTCAGGTTAATTCTCCACCTTGCTCCCAACCTGACGTCTCTGTCCTTAGTCCGTTTAATTCTCCACCTTGCTCCCACTCTGACCTCTCTGTCCTTGGACAATTTCATTCTCTAACTTGCTCCCACGCTGACCTCTCTGCCCTTGGCCAATTTAATTCTCCACCTTGCTTCCACTCTGACCTCTCTGTCCTCGGACAATTTAATTCTCCACCTTGCTCCCAACCTGACCTCTCTGTCCTTAGTCCTCTTTATTCTCCACCTTGCTCCCACCCTGACCTCTCTGTCCTTGGCCAATTTAATTCTCCACCTTGCTCCCACTCTGACCTTTCTGTCCTTAGTCAGGTTAATTCTCCACCTTGCTCCCACCCTGACCTCTCTGCCCTTAGTCAGTTTAATTCTCCACCTTGCTCCCACCCTGTCCTCTCTGTCCTTGGAGAATGTAATTCTCTACCTTGCACCCACTCTGACCTCTCTGTCCTTAGTCAGTTTAATTCCCCAACTTGCTACCACTCTGACACCTCTGCCCTTGGGCAATTTAATTCTCCATCTTGCTCCCAACCTGACCTCTCTGTCCTCGGCATTTTAATTCTCCACCTTGCTCCCACCCTGACCTCTCTGCCCTTGTCCAATTAAATTCTCCACCTTGCTACCAACCGTTCCTCTCTGTCCTTGGTCAGTTTAATTCCCCACATTGCTCCCACCCTGAGCTCTCTGTCCTTGGAGAATGTAATTCTCTACCTTGCACCCTCTCTGACCTTTGTGTCCTTAGTCAGTTTAAGTCCCCAGCTTGCTCCCACCCTGACCTCTCTGTCCTTGGCCAATTAATTCACCACCTTGCTCCCACTCACACCTCTCTGTCCTTAGTCAGATTAATTCTCCACCTTGCTCCCACTCTGAGCTCTCTGTCCTTGGTCAGTTTAATTCTCCACCTTGTTCCCACCCTGACCTCTCTGTACTTGGAGAATGTAATTCTCGAACTTGCACCCACTCTGACCTCACTATCCTTAGTCAGTTTAATTCCCCAACTTGCTACCACTCTGACATCTCTGTCCTTAGACAATTTAATTCTCGACGTTGCTCCCACGCTGACCTCTCTGTCCTTGGACAATTTAATTCTCCACCTTGCTCTCATCATGACCTCTCTGTCCTTAGTCAATTTAAATCTCCACCTTGCTCCCACTCTGACCTACCTGTCCTTGGCCAATTTAATTCTCCACCTTGCTCCCACTCTGAACTTTCTGTCCTTCGTCAGGTTAATTCTCCAATGTGCTCCCACTCTGACATCTCTGTCATTAGTCAGCTTAATTCTCCACCTTGCTCCCACCCTGTCCTCCCTGTCCTTGGTCAGTTTAATTCTCCACCTTGCTCCCACCCTGACCTTTCTGTCCTTACTCAGTTTAATTCACCACCTTGCTCCCACTCTGACCTCCCGGTCATTGTTCAGTTCATTTCTCTACATTGCTCCCTCCCTGACCTCTCTGTCCTTTGTCAGTTTAATTCTCTACATTGCTCACATCATGACCTCTCTGTCCTTAGTCAATTTAATTCTCCACCTTGCTCCCACTCTGAACTATCGGTCATTGGCCAATTTAATTCTCCACCTTGCTCCCACTCTGAACTTTCTGTCTTTAGTCAGGTTAATTCTCCACCTTGCTCCCTCCCTGACCTCTCTGTCATTAGTCAGGTTAATTCTCTGCCTTGCTCCCACTCTGACCACTCTGTCCTTGGTCAGTTTAATTCTCCATCTTGCTACCACCCTGACCTCTCTGTCCTTAGTCACTTTAATTCCCCACATTGCTCCCACCCTGACCTCTCTGCCCTTGTCCAATTTAATTCTCCACCTTGCTACCAACCGTTCCTGTCTGTCCTTGGTCAGTTTAATTCCCCACATTGCTCCCACCCTGACCTCTCTGTCCTTGGAGAATGTAATTCTCTACCTTGCACCCACTCTGACCATTGTGTCCTTAGTCAGTTTAAGTCCCCAGCTTGCTCCCACCCTGACCTCTCTGTCCTTGGCCAATTAATTCACCACCTTGCTCCCACTCACACCTCTCTGTCCTTAGTCAGATTAATTCTCCACCTTGCTCCCACCCTGAGCTCTCTGTCCTTGGTCAGTTTAATTCTCCACCTTGCTCCCACCCTGTCCTCTCTGTCCTTAGAGAATGTAATTCCCAACCTTGCTCCCACTCTGACCTCTCTGTCCTGGGACAATTTAATTCTCTACCTTGCTCCCACCCTGACCTCTCTGTCCTTGGTCAGTTTAATTCACCACCTTACTCCCACCCTGACCTCTCTGTCCTTGGCCAATTTAATTCTCCACCTTGCTCCCAACCTGACTTCTCTGCCCTTAGTCAGTTTAATTCGCCACCTTGCTCCCACTCAGACCTCTCTGTCCTTAGTCAGGTTAATTCTTCACCTTGCTCCCAACCTGACCTCTCTGTCCTTGGACAATTTAATTCTCTAACTTGCTCCCACCCTGACCTCTCTGTCCTTAGTCAGTTTAATTCTCCACCTTGCTCCCAACCTGACCTCTCTGTCCTTGGACAATTTAATTCTCTAACTTGCTCCCACCCTGACCTCTCTGCCCTTGGCCAATTTAGTTCTCCACCTTGCTTCCACTCTGACCTCTCTGTCGTCGGACAGTTTAATTCTCCACCTTGCTCCCACTATGACCTTTCTGTCCTTAGTCAGGTTAATTCTCCACCTTGCTTCCACCCTGACCTCTCTGTCCTTAGTCAGTTTAATTCTCCACCTTGCTCTCACTCTGACCTTTCTGTCCTTAGTCAGGTTAATTCTCCACCTTGCTCCCACCCTAATCTCTCTGTCCTCAGTCAGTTTAATTCTCCACCTTGCTCCCAACCTGACCTCTCTGTCCTTAGTCAGTTTAATTCTCCACCTTGCTCCCACCCTGACCTCTCTGTCCTTGGAGAATGTAATTCTCTAACTTGCACCCACTCTGACCTCTCTCTCCTTAGCCAGTTTAATTCCCCAACTTGCTACCACTCTGACATCTTTGTCCTTAGACAATTTAATTCTCTACGTTGCTCCCACTCTGACCGCTCTGTCCTTGGACAATTTATTTCTCCACCTTGCTCCCAATCTGACCTCTCTGTCCTTAGTCAGTTTAATTCTCCACATTGCTCCCACCCTGACCTCTCTGTCCTTGATCAGTGTAATTCACCACCTTGCTCCCACCCTGACCTCTCTGCCCTTGTCCAATTTAATTCTCCACCTTTCCTCCACTTTGACCTCTCTGTCCTCTGACAATTTAATTCTCCACCTTGCTCCCTCTCAGACCTTTCTGTCCTTAGTCAGATTAGTTCTCCACCTTGCTCCCACTCTGACCTTTCTGTCCTTAGTCAGATTAATTCTCCACCTTGCTACCAACCTGTCCTCTCTGTCCTTAGTCAGTTTAATTCCCCACCTGGCTCCCACTCTGACCTCTGTGTCCTTGGACAATTAAATTCTTCACCTTTCTTCCACTTTGACCTCTCTGTCCTCTGACAATTTAATTCTCCACCTTGCTCCCACTCTGTCCTTTCTGTCCTTAGTCAGATTAATTCTCCACCTTGCTACCATTCTGTCCTCTCTGTCCTTAGTCAGTTTAATTCCCCACCTTGCTCTCACTCTGACCTCTCTGTCCTTGGACAATTTAATTCTCTACCTTGCTCCCACCCTGACCTCTCTGCCCTTGGCCAATTTAATTCTCCACCTTGCTTCCACTCTGACCTCTCTGTCCTCGGACAATTTAATTCTCCACCTTGCTCCCACTCTGACCTTTCTGTCCTTATTCAGGTTAATTCTCCACCTTGCTCCCAACCTGACCTCTCTGTCCTTAGTCCGTTTAATTCTCCACCTTGCTCCCAATCTGACCTCTCTGTCCTTGGACAATTTAATTCTCTAACTTGCTCCCACCCTGACCTCTCTGCCCTTGGACAATTTAATGCTCCACCTTGCTTCCACTCTGACCTGTCTGTCCTTTGACAATTTAATTCTCTAGGTTCCTCCCACTCTGACCTCTCTGTCCTTAGTCAGTTTAATTCACCACCTTGCTCCCGCCCTGACCTCTCTGTCCTTGGCCAATTTAATTCACCACCTTGCTCCCACTCAGACCTCTCTGTCCTTAGTCAGGTTAATTCTCCAGCTTGTTCCCACCCTGAGCTCTCTGTCCTTGGTCAGTTTAATTCTCCACCTTGCTCCCATTCTGACCTCTCTTTCCTTAGTCAGTTTAATTCTCCACCTTGCTCCCACCCTGACCTCTCTGTCCTTGGTCAGTGTAATTCACCACCTTGCTCCCACCCTGACCACTCTGTCCTTGGAGAATGTAATTCTCTAACTTAAACCCACTCTGACCTCTCTGTCCTTAGTCAGTTTAATTCTCCACCTTGCTCCCACCCTGACCACTCTGTCCTTGGAGAATGTAATTCTCTAACTTAAACCCACTCTGACCTCTCTGTCCTTAGTCAGTTTAATTCTCCACCTTGCTCCCAACCTGACCTCTCTGTGCTTGGAGAATGTAATTCTCTAACTTGCACACACTCTGACCTCTCTGTCCTTAGCCAGTTTAATTCCCCAACTTGCTGCCTCTCTGACATCTTTGTCCTTAGACAATTTAATTCTCTACGTTGCTCCCACTCTGACCGCTCTGTCCTTGGACAATTTATTTCTCCACCTTCCTCCCACTCTGACCTCTCTGTCCTTAGTCAGTTTAATTCTCCACATTGCTCCCACCCTGAGCTCTCTGTCCTTGATCAGTGTAATTCACCACTTTGCTCCCACCCTGACCTCTCTGTCCTTAGTCAGGTTAATTCTCCACCTTGCTCCCACCCTGACCTCTCGGTCATTGGTCAGTTTAATTCTCCACCTTGAACCGTCCCTGACCTCTCTTTCCTTAGTCAGTTTAATACTCTACCTTGCTCTCATCCGGACCTTTCTGTCCTTGGCCAATTTAATTCTCCACCTTGTTCCCACTCTGACCTTTTTGTCCTTTGTCAGGTTAATTCTCCACCTTGCTCCCTCCCTGACCTCTCTGTCCTTAGTCAGGTTAATTCTCCACCGTGGTCCCACCCTGACCTCTCTGTCCTAGGAGGATGTATTTCTCTAACTTGCACCCACTCTGACCTCTCAGTCCTTAGCCAGTTTAATTCCCCAACTCGCTACCACTCTGACATCTTTGTCCTTAGACAATTTAATTCTCTACGTTTCTCCCTCTCTGACCTCTCTGTCCTTAGTCAGTTTAATTCTCCACATTGCTCCCACCCTGAGCTCTCTGTCTTTGGTCAGTGTAATTCACCACCTTGCTCCCACCCTGACCTCTCTGTCCTTAGTCAGGTTAATTCTCCACCTAGCTCCCACCCTGACCTCTCTGTCATTGGTCAGTTTAATTCTCCACCTTGATCCGTCCCTGACCTCTTTGTCCTTAGTCAGTTTAATGCTCTACCTTGCTCTCATCCTGACTTCTCTGTCCTTGGACAATTTAATTCTCCACCTTGTTCCCACTCTGACCTTTCTGTCCTTAGTCAGGTTAATTCTCTGCCTTGCACCCACTCTGACCTCCCTGTCCTTTGTCAGTTTAATTCTCCATGTTGCTACCACCCCGACCTCTCTGCCCTTAGTCAGTTTAATTCTCCACCTTACTCCCACCCTGTCCTCTTTGTCCTTGGAGAATGTAATTCTCTACCTTGCACCCACTCTGACCTCTCTGTCCTTAGTCAGTTTAATTCGCCAACTTGCTTCCACTCTGACATCTCTGCCCTTGGCAGTTTAATTCTCCACCTTGCTCCCAACCTGACCTCTCTGCCCTTAGTCAGTTAAATTTGCCACCTTGCTCCCACCCTGACATCTCTGCCCTTGGCCAATTTAGTTCTCCACCTTGCTACCAACCTGTCCTCTCTGTCCTTTGTCAGTTTAATTCCCCACCTTGCTCCCACTCTGACCTCTCTGTCCTTGGACAATTTAATTCTCTAACTTGCTCCCACGCTGACCTCTCTGCCGTTGGCCAATTTAATTCTCCACCTTGCTTCCACTCTGACCGCTCTGTCCTCGGACAATTTAATTCTCCACCTTGCTCCCACTCTGACCTTTCTGTCCTTAGTCAGGTTAATTCTCCACCTTGCTTCCACCCTGACCTCTCTGTCCTTAGTCAGTTTAATTCGCCACCTTGCTCCCACTCAGACCTTTCTGTCCTTAGTCAGGTTAATTCTCCACCTTGCTTTCACCCTGACCTCTCTGTCCTTAGTCAGTTTAATTCTCCACCTTGCTCCCAACCTGACCTCTCTGTCCTTGGACAATTTAATTCTCCAACTTGCTCCCACCCTGACCTCTCTGCCCTTGGCCAATTTAGTTCTCCACCTTGCTTCCACTCTGACTTCTCTGTCGTCGGACAGTTTAATTCTCCACCTTGCTCCCACTATGACCTTTCTGTCCTTAGTCAGGTTAATTCTCCACCTTGCTCCCATTCTGACCTTTCTGTCCTTAGTCAGGTTAATTCTCCACCTTGCTTCCACCCTGACCTCTCTGTCCTTAGTCAGTTTAATTCGCCACCTTGCTCCCACTCAGACCTTTCTGTCCTTAGTCAGGTTAATTCTCCACCTTGCTTCCACCCTGACCTCTCTGTCCTTAGTCAGTTTAATTCTCCACCTTGCTCCCAACCTGACCTCTCTGTCCTTGGACAATTTAATTCTCTAACTTGCTCCCACCCTGACCTCTCTGCCCTTGGCCAATTTAGTTCTCCACCTTGCTTCCACTCTGACCTCTCTGTCGTCGGACAGTTTAATTCTCCACCTTGCTCCCACTATGACCTTTCTGTCCTTAGTCAGGTTAATTCTCCACCTTGCTCTCACTCTGACCTTTCTGTCCTTAGTCAGGTTAATTCTCCACCTTGCTCCCACCCTAATCTCTCTGTCCTCAGTCAGTTTAATTCTCCACCTTGCTCCCAACCTGACCTCTCTGTCCTTAGTCAGTTTAATTCTCCACCTTGCTCCCACCCTGACTTCTCTGTCCTTGGAGAATGTAATTCTCTAACTTGCACCCACTCTGACCTCTCTGTCCTTAGCCAGTTTAATTCCCCAACTTGCTACCACTCTGACATCTTTGTCCTTAGACAATTTAATTCTCTACGTTGCTCCCACTCTGACCGCTCTGTCCTTGGACAATTTATTTCTCCACCTTGCTCCCAATCTGACCTCTCTGTCCTTAGTCAGTTTAATTCTCCACATTGCTCCCACCCTGATCTCTCTGCCCTTGTCCAATTTAATTCTCCACCTTTCCTCCACTTTGACCTCTCTGTCCTCTGACAATTTAATTCTCCACCTTGCTCCCTCTCAGACCTTTCTGTCCTTAGTCAGATTAGTTCTCCACCTTGCTCCCACTCTGACCTTTCTGTCCTTAGTCAGATTAATTCTCCACCTTGCTACCAACCTGTCCTCTCTGTCCTTAGTCAGTTTAATTCCCCACCTGGCTCCCTCTCTGACCTCTGTGTCCTTGGACAATTAAATTCTTCACCTTTCTTCCACTTTGACCTCTCTGTCCTCTGACAATTTAATTCTCCACCTTGCTCCCACTCTGTCCTTTCTGTCCTTAGTCAGATTAATTCTCCACCTTGCTACCATCCTGTCCTCTCTGTCCTTAGTCAGTTTAATTCCCCACCTTGCTCTCACTCTGACCTCTCTGTCCTTGGACAATTTAATTCTCTACCTTGCTCCCACCCTGACCTCTCTGCCCTTGGCCAATTTAATTCTCCACCTTGCTTCCACTCTGACCTCTCTGTCCTCGGACAATTTAATTCTCCACCTTGCTCCCACTCTGACCTTTCTGTCCTTATTCAGGTTAATTCTCCACCTTGCTCCTAACCTGACCTCTCTGTCCTTAGTCCGTTTAATTCTCCACCTTGCTCCCAATCTGACCTCTCTGTCCTTGGACAATTTAATTCTCTAACTTGCTCCCACCCTGACCTCTCTGCCCTTGGACAATTTAATGCTCCACCTTGCTTCCACTCTGACCTGTCTGTCCTTGGACAATTTAATTCTCTAGGTTCCTCCCACTCTGACCTCTCTGTCCTTAGTCAGTTTAATTCACCACCTTGCTCCCGCCCTGACCTCTCTGTCCTTGGCCAATTTAATTCACCACCTTGCTCCCACTCAGACCTCTCTGTCCTTAGTCAGGTTAATTCTCCAGCTTGTTCCCACCCTGAGCTCTCTGTCCTTGGTCAGTTTAATTCTCCACCTTGCTCCCATTCTGACCTCTCTTTCCTTAGTAAGTTTAATTCTCCACCTTGCTCCCACCCTGACCTCTCTGTACTTGGAGAATGTAATTCTCTAACTTGCACCCACCCTGACCTCTCTGTCCTTAGTCAGTTTAATTCTCCACCTTGCTCCCACTCTGACCTCTCTGTCCTTGGACAATTTAATTCTCCACCTTGCTCCCAACCTGACCTATCTGTCCTTAGTCAGTTTATTTCTCCACCTTGCTCCCACCCTGACAGTTCTGTCCTTAGGTTAATTCTCCAAATTGCTCCCACCCTGACCTCTCTGTCCTTGATCAGTTTAATTCCCCACCTTGCTCCCACCCTGACCTCTCTGCCCTTGGCCAATTTAATTCTCCACCTTGCTGCCAACCTGACCGCTCTGTCCTTCATCAGTTTAATTCCCCACCTTGTTCCCACCCTGACCTCTCTGTCTTTGTACAATTTAATTCTCTACCTGGCTCCCTGTCTGATATCTTGGTTCTTAGTCAATTTAATTCCCCACTTTGCTCCCACCCTGACCTTTCTGCCCTTTGCCAGTTTAATTCTCCACCTTGCTGCGAACCTGAACTCTCTGTCCTTAGTCAGTTTAATTCCCCACCATGCTCCGACTCTGAGCTCTCTGTCCTTGAACAATTTAATTCTCTACCTTGCTCCCACCTTGACCTCTCTGCACTTGGCCAATTTTATTCTCCACCTTGCTCCCATCCTGACCTCTCTGTCCTTAATCAGGTTAATTCTCCACCTTGCTCCCACCCTGACCTCTCTGTCCTTGGTCAGTTTAATTCTCCACCTTGCTCCCATTCTGACCTCTCTGTCCTTGGACAATTTATTTCTCTACCTTGCTCCCACCTTGACCTCTCTGCCCTTGGCCAATATTGTTCTCCACCTTGCTGCCACCCTGTCCACTCTGTCCTTGGGCAATGTAATTGTCTACCTTGCTCCCATTCTGACCTCTCTACCTTAGTCAGTTTAATTCCCCAACTTGCTACCACCCTGAGCTCTCTGTCCTTGTACAATTTAATTCTCTACCTTGCAGCAATCTGACCTCTCTGTCCTTAGTCAGTTTAATCCCCCAACTTGCTCCCACCCTAACCTCTCTGTCCCTGGCCAATTTAATTCTCCACCTTGCTCCCACTCTGTCCTCTCTGTCCTTAAGTCAGTTTAATTCCCCAACTTGCTATTACTCTGACCTCTCTGTCCTTGGACAATTTAATTCTCTACCTTGCTCCCACACTGACCTCTCTGTTCTTAGTCAGTTTAATTCTCCACCTTGCTCCCACTCTGACCTCTCTGTCCTTGGACAATATAATTCTCCACCTTGCTCCCACTCTAACCTCTCCGTCCTTAGTCAGTTTAATTCTCCATATTGCTCCCACCCTGACCTTTCTGTCCTTGGTCAGTTTAATTCTCCACATTGCTCCCACTCTGACCTCTCTGTCCTTGGCCAATTTAATTCTCCACCTTGCACCCACTCAGACCTCTCTGTCCTTAGTCAGGTTAATTCTCCACCTTGCTCCCACCCTGACCTCTCTTTCATTGATCACTTTAGTTCTCCACCTTGATCCTTCCCTGACCTCTCTGTCCTTAGTCAGATTAATTCTCCACATGGCTCCCGTCCTGACCTCTCTGTCCTTAGTCAGGTCAAATCTCCACCTTGCTCCCACCCCTGACCTCTCTGTCCTTAGTCCCTTTAATTCTCTAACCTGCTCCCACTGTGCTCTCTCTGTCCTTAGTCAGTTTAATTCACCGCCTTGCTCCCAATCTGTCCTCACTGTCCTTAGTCAGTTTAATTCTTCACCTTGCTCTCGCCCTGACCGTTCTGTCCTTCGTCAGGTTAATTCTCCACCTTGCTCCCACCCTGACCTCTCTGTCCTTAGTCAGTTTAATTCTCTACCTTGCTCCCACTGTGCCCTCTCTGTCCTTAGTCAGTTTAATTCTCCACCTTGCTCTCGCCCTGACCGTTCTGTTCTTAGTCAGGTTAATTCTGCACCTTACCCCCACCCTGACCTCTCTGTCCTTGGTTAGTTTAATTCTCCATCTTGCTACCACCCTGACGTCTCTGCCCTTGGCCAATTTAATTCTCCACCTTGCTCCCAACCTGACCTTTCTGTCCTTAGTCAGTTTAATTCCCCACCTTGCTCCCACTCTGACCACTCTTTCCTTGGACAATTTATTTCTCTACCTTGCTCCCAATGTGACCTCTCTGTCCTTAGTCAGTTTAATTCTCCATATTGCTCCCACCCTGACCTCTCTGCCCCGGCCAATTTAATTCTCCACCTTGCTCCCACCCTGACCTCTCTGCCCCTGGTCAATTTAATTCTCCACCTTGCTCCCACTCTGATCTCTCTGTCCTTGGACAATTTAATTATCCACCTTGTTCCCCCTCTAACCTCTCTCTCCTTAGTCAGTTTAATTATCCACATTGCTCCCACTCTGACTTCTTTGTCCTTGGTCAGTTTAATGCACCTCCTTGCTCCCACCCTGAACTCTCTGTCCTTGGCATTTTAATTCTCCATCTTGCTCCCACTCTGACCTCTCTGTCTTGGCCATTTTAATTCTCCACCTTGCTCCCACTCAGACCTTCCTGTCCTTAGTCAGGTTAATTCTCCACCTTCTCCCACTCTGACCTCTCTGTCATTGGTCAGTTTAATTCTCCACCTTGCTCTCATCCTGACTTTCTTTCCTTGGACAATTAAATGCTCCACCTTGTTCCCACTCTGACCTATCTGTTCATGGCCAATTTAATTCTCCACCTTATTCCCACTCTGTCCTTTCTGTCCTTAGTCAGGTTAATTCTCCACCTTGCTCACACCCTGACCTCGCTGACCTTAGTCAGTTTAATTCTCCACCTTGCTCGCAACCTGACCTCTCTGTCCTTAGTCAGTTTAATTCTCCACCTTGCTCCCACCCTGACCGTTCTGTCCTTAGGTTAATTCTCCACCTTGCCCCCACCCTGACCACTCTGTCCTTAGTGAGGTTAATTCTCCACCTGGCTCCTGCCCTGACCTCTCTGTCGTTAGTCAGGTTAATTCTCCACCTTGCTCGCAACCTGACCTGTCTGTCCTTAGTCACTTTAATTCTCCATCTTGCTACCACCCTGAGATCTCTGTCTTTAGTCAGTTTAATTCTCCACCTTGCTCCCACCCTGACCCCTCTGTCATTGGTCAGTTTAATTCTCCACCTTGCTCCATCTCTGACCTCTCTGTCCTTAGTTTAATTCTCTAACTTGCTCTCATCCTGACCTCTCCGTTCTTGGCCAGTTTAATTCTCCACCTGGCTCCCACTTTGACCTATCTGGCCTTGGCCAGTTTAATTATCCACCTTGCTCCCACTCTGACCTTGCTGTCCTTAGTCAGGTTATTTATCCACCTTGCTCCCAATCTGACCTCTCCGTCCTTTGACAATTTCATTCTCTTCCTTGCTCCCACTCTGACCTCTCTGTCTTTCGTCAGTTTAATTCCCACTTTGCACCCACTCTGACCTCTCTGTCCTTAGTCAGTTTAATTCTCCACATTGCTCCCACCCTGACCTCTCTGTCATTGGTGAGTTTAATTCACCACCTTGCTCCCACTCTGACCTCTCTGTCTTTTGTCAGGTTAATTCTCCACCTTGCTCCCACCCTGACCTCTCTGTCCTTAGTCAATTTAATTCTGTACATTGCTCACATCCTGATCTCTCTGTCCTTGGCCAGTTTAATTCTCCACCTTGCTCCCATTCTGACCTATCTGTCCTTGGCCAATTTAATTATCTACCTTGCTCCCACTGTGACCTTTCTGTCCTTAGTCAGGTTACTTCTCCAACTTGCTCCTACCCTGACCTCCCTGTCCTTAGTCAGTTTAATTCTCCACCTTGCTCCCGCCCTGACCTCTCTGTCCTTGACATTTTAATTCTCCACCTTGCTCCCACTCTGACTTCTCTGTCCTTAGTCAGGTTAATTCTCCACCTTGCTCCCACCCTGACCTCTCTGTCCTTAGTCAGTTTAATTCTGTACCTGGCTGACATCCTGACCTCTCTGTCCTTGGCCAGTTTTATTCTCCACCTTGCTCCCATTCTGACCTTTCTGTCCTTTACCAATTTAATTCTCCACCTTGCTCCCACTGTGACCTTTCTGTCCTTAGTCAGCTTAATTCTCCACCTTGCTCCCAACCTGACCTCTCTGTCCTTAGTCAGTTTCATTCTCCACCTTGCTCCCACTCTGACCTGTCTGTTCTTGGACAATTTAATTCTCTATTTTGCTCACATTCTGACCTCTCTGTCCTTGGTCAGTTTACTTCTCCACCTTGCTCCCACCCTGACCTCTCTGCCCTTGGCCAATTTAATTCTTGACCTTGCTCCCACCCTGACTTCTCTGTCCTTGGTCAGTTTATTTCTCCACCTTGCTCCCACCCTGACCTCTCTGCCCTTGGCCAATTTAATTCTCCACCTTGCTCCCAATCTGACCTCCCTGTCTTTAGTCAGTTTAATTCCCCAGCTTGCTCCCACCCTGACCTCTCTGTCCTTAGTTAGTTTAATTCTCCACCTTGCTGCCAACCTGACCTCTCTGTCCTTGGCCCATTTAATTCTCCACCTTGCTGCCAACCTGACCTCTCTGTCCTTGGCCCATTTAATTCTCCACCTTGCTGCCAACCTGACCTCTCTGTCCTTGGCCCATTTAATTCTCCACCTTGCTGCCAACCTGACCTCTCTGTCCTTGGCCAGTTTAATTCTACACCTTGCTCCCTCACTGACCTCTCCGTCTTTGGACAATTTAATTCTCCACCTTGCTCCCACCCTGATCTCTCTGGCCTTGGCCAATTTAATTCTCCACCTTGCTCCCACCCGGATCTCTCTGGCCTTGGCCAATTTAATTCTCCACCTTGCTCCCACCCTGCCGCCTCTGCCCTTGGTCAGTTCAATTCTGTACCTTGCTCTCACTCTGACCTCTCTATCCTTAGTCAGTTTAATTTTCCTCCTCGCTACAGTGGTCCAGCGAAGCTCAACCCAAACTCGAGGAACCCATTACTTCATCTTTCGACTCGGCACTCTACAAACTGCTAGACTCGACTTTGAGTTCAACAACTTTTGAGCATAACCTCTGCCTGCATCTAGGTCATATTTTTAGTTGGTGCCATTTTCTCTTGTTTCTTTATTCCTTCGCTTTGCATTTGGTCGCTGCTATGCAGCTAATCACACCTCATTTGGATACGTCTTTTGTTTCTTTACTATACTCATTACCAATCCCTTTGGTTTTTGTACCATGAATTCTTTAGGTCATTTAATCTCTCTGCCCTCTCCCTATCATCGATCCTCCCTTTTGTTCCTCCTGCCGCCTCCCCCTTTCATTTGCTCAGAACCAATCGCATTTCTAACTTTCCTCAGTTCTCAAGATAGTTCATTGAGCTGATACATTAACTCTGTTTCTCTCCACAGAGGCTGCCAGACCTGTTGAGAATGTATGGGTTTGTATTTATTTCAATATTTCTGGCATCTGCAGTATTTTGATTTTGTATTAAACCCCAAAGTTCTAGACGTAGCCCAGGTCAAACCAGTGGTACAGCATTTAACCCGAGTTAAATCCTGAGAATCAGTTTTTAAACTGGGTTAAACCCTGAATGACAGTATTTAACCCAGGTTAATCCCTGAGACACAGTTTTTAATCCAGATTAAAGGCTGAATAACTGTATTGAACCCAGGTTGAATCATCATTAACAATATTTAACCCAGGTCAAACCCTGAGGAGCAGTTTTTAACCCAGGTAAACACTTAGTGACAGAAATTAACTCAGGTCAAACCCTGGGGAGCAGTTTGTAACCCAGATTAAACCCTGAGTGCCAGTATTTAACCCAGGCTAAATCCTCAGTAACAATTTTTAACCCAGGTTAAACCCTAAGGAGCAGTATTTAACCCAGGTTAAATCCTCGGTAACAGCATTTAACCCAGGCTAAACTCTTGGTAACAGTACTTAACCCAGGTTAAACTCTCAGTAACAATATTTAACCCAGGTAAAACCCTAAGGAGCAGTATTTAACCCAGGTTAAACCTTAAGGAGCAGTATTTAACCCAGGTTAAACCCTGAGGAGCAGTATTTAACCCAAGCTAAACCCTGAGGAATTGTTTTTAATCAGAGTTAAATCCCAAGTAACAGTATCTAGGCTGCATTTGCTACCAATGCACAATCAATTCTATTGCTCCCTTACATCATAGCAAGCGACTGCATCAGTAGCAGCCAGGACCAAAAATGGCACAGCTCAAATAATCACAGCTGTGTTTTCTCCCCTGATTAGGCAATAGTCAAAGCCATCCCCTTGTTAAAGATGATATAATTCTCAGTTTAGAACTCGAATTAATTACCTTTGTGAATAATGACTTCACTGTTATCTTTTTAAGAAGAAAGGCAGAAATCTTAAACTGTACCCTCTTTGTCTTAAACCTGGCGTCAATATTAAATGTACCGCACAATGTCCAATGCATCATTGTTTGTATAGACAAATTAAAATGCTGTTTTTAATGTCTTTTAATGCCACCCTATGGAGTGAGACTTTGGGGGAACATCAGATGTGTTCATACATGAATCTAAAAATACTGGCTGTAATTTGCATAAACCAAAGCCCATGCAACAGACCAAGCAGTAACTGAATCCCATTTGTTAGGATCTGATCTGAGGTTACTACTGGACAAGCCAGATCCCAGAGTGAAACCCAGCTCGATAGATCCTAACTTTTTTTTAGAAATGTGGAAGGCGGCTAACAAAGTCACAGGAGGCAGCTGATGTACTTTTAACAAAAGAATAAAACATTAATTAAACAAGAAAAGATTAACTATATTACAATACTCCTTCACCCACAACTTCACTTTTACAGGTGTATATAGATTGTAAGGATAACACGAGTTACAAAGGCTATCTTATACTCTCATGTACACAGCAAGTACACAATCCATGTCAACCAATAGGCACCCTGTGGTCATATACACCACTCACTGATACCAAGTGGCAGATGCCACCTCAAACAGATGTTATGGATCTCTCCTCAACACCCCCCCAGGCACTTGTCACACTGTGATCCAACCGGCCTCACTGAACCCCATCTGTCACGACATTTTATCCACCGGCTGCAATGGCGGCTTTTCACTCCGTATCATCCCAAACCCGCCACATTAATTATGCATTCCAGGACACATGCCATTTCAATGGCTGGTGACTGTGATTTGCCTGCCACTCTGTCACCTCGTCGCTTCATCACGCCAGGCACCGCATTTAAAGTAGAGCCGCACTCAGTGCTTCCAGATCAGGACTGCAGCAAAGAAGACATGGCCCCTAAAGGCAAGAAGACTGCAGCCCTTGAGTGCCTTTTGGTCACCATAGAGGCCAGCTGTGATGTCCTCTAACCCCACTCTGGCTGCAGGAGGGGCAGCTACTTTACCACTCTGGCTTGATAGGTGATGGCCTTGGTGGTCAGTGCCAATGTTGCAAAGAACAGGTTGGCCATCCAATGCAGATAGAAGATGAATAGTCCCATTCGTGCAGCCAAGGTATGGCAGCCATCCCATCACTCTAAACTCCCACATTCAAGCCCATCACACATTCACTGGCATCTCACTCACTGCCAGCTCAAGGGGCATCACCATCCATTCTCACACACACACCCTCACACGTCCATCTGGCCTCATCTCCCCAGGAGACTGCCTCCTCAGCCCTCACCATCTTGAGGCCACTTGCACAGATCAACGTGCTCCCACACACACCCTGGGTTACCTCCCTTCCACAGTTCAGCCCTCGTCCTGCAGCCTCTTCCCTTGCCTGAGGCCACTTCTCCCCCTTCACCAAGCAAGACCTAGCCCTGCAGCCATTAGAAAGCCATGGCTGATCTGGTAGGTAGAGACCTGCCCGTGAGCCCCCTTAAAAGTGATGTGGTGCTGTCTGTGAAGCCTGGCGCTGATGACACCAAAGCTGCCCGAAGCAAGGGGGGGGGAAACAAACGTCAAAGTCCCGAGTGAAGTGCAGCTCGCAAGGTGCACGCCGCTTATGTGCTGTTGTGAAACACGTCGACATGTTTTCCCGCTGACGTAGCAGATGATCTAGTGGGGCAGGGGGCTGAGTCTGGCAGGCTGTGTGAGCAGGGTCTCCTTAGGGATGAGTTTTAACCATGGGAGATTGGGATTCAGCCTGTCCTCCCTGGCAGACTCAACAATGTGATACATGAGCCAGGGCTGTGCACAGTATGCCCAGGGCACTCTTTTGTTACTGAGTTTGGCTGGCTGAACATTGGAATTTGGAAGGATGCCTGTCCCTGTCCCGAACAAATTAATAGATAGCTTTATTGTTCTTCGGGCTAAATCTACATGTACAACTGTATTCATTACAGGCCCTGTGTCCATACAGATATAAAAGCTTCTCACACATGCGCAGAGGTATACTGGCAGACAGGGTGCAGCAGAATAAGGTCATTGGCATTCCATGCATGTGCAGACTGGCCAGCTTGCATTGGCAGAAGTCATAGTGCAGTATTTAACCCAAGCTAAACCCTCAGTAACAAACCCTCAGTAACAGTATTTAACCCAGGCTAAACCCTCAGTAACAAACCCTCAGTAACAGTATTTAACACAGGCTAAACCCTCAGTAACAAACCCTGTGTAACAGTATTTAACCCAGGCTAAACCCTCAGTAACAGTATTTAACCCAGGCTAAACTCTCAGTAACAAACCCTCAGTAACAGTATTTAACCCAGGCTAAATTCTTAGTAACAAACCTTCAGTAACAGTATTTAACCCAGGCTAAGCCCTCAGGAACAAATCCTCAGTATCAGTATTTAACCCAGGTTAAACCCTCAGCAGCAGTATTTAACCCAGGTTAAATCCTCAGTAATAGTATTAGGTTAAACCCTCAGTAGCTGTATTTAACCCAGGTTAAATCCTGAATAACTGTATTTAACTCATGTTAAACCCTCAGTAACAGTATTTAACCCAGGTTAAACCCTCAGTAACAGTATTTACCCCACATTAAACCCGCAGTAACAGTATTTACCCCATGTTAAACCCTCAGTAACAGTATTTAACCCAGGTTAAACCCTCAGTAACATTATTTACCCCAGATTAAACCCTCAGTAATAGTGTTTAATCCAGGTTAAACCCTCAGTAACAGTATTTAACCCAGGTTAAACCCTCAGTAACAGTATTTAGGCCCAGTTAAGTGCTCAGCAACAGTATTTAACCCACATTAAACTCTCAGTAACAGTATTTAACCAAGGTTAAACCTTAGTAACAGTGTGTAACCCACGTTAATTCCTCAGTAACTGTATTTAACCCAGGTCAAACTCTCAGTAACAGTATCTACCCCACGTTAAACCCTCAGTAATAGTTTCGAGCCCTGGTTAAATCCTCAGTAACTGTATTTAACCCAGGTTAAATCCTGAGCAACAGTGTTTAACCCAGATTAAATCGTCAGTAACTGTATTTAGCCCAGGTTAAACCCTGAGTAACAGTGTTTAACCCAGATTAAATCATCAGTAACTGTAACCCAGGTTAAATCCTGAGTAACAGTGTTTAACCCAGATTAAGTCGTCAGTAACTGTATTTAACCCAGGTTAAACCCTGAGTAACAGTATTTAACCAAGGTTAAACCCTCAGTAACAGTATTTAACCCAGGTTAAACCCTCAGTAACAGTATTTAGGCCCAGTTAAGTGCTCAGCAACAGTATTTAACCCACATTAAACTCTCAGTAACAGTATTTAACCCAGGTTAAACCTTAGTAACAGTGTGTAACCCACGTTAATTCCTCAGTAACTGTATTTAACCCAGGTTAAACTCTCAGTAACAGTATCTACCCCACGTTAAACCCTCAGTAATAGTTTCGAGCCCTGGTTAAATCCTCAGTAACTGTATTTAACCCAGGTTAAATCCTGAGTAACAGTGTTTAACTCAGATTAAATCGTCAGTAACTGTATTTAGCCCAGGTTAAACCCTGAGTAACAGTGTTTAACCCAGATTAAATCATCAGTAACTGTAACCCAGGTTAAATCCTGAGTAACAGTGTTTAACCCAGATTAAGTCGTCAGTAACTGTATTTAACCCAGGTTAAACCCTCAGTAACAGTATTTAACCCAGGTTAAACCCTCAGTAACAGCATTTAACCCACGTTAAATCTTTGGTAACAGTATTTAACACAGGCTAAACCCTCAGTAACAGTTTCTGACCAGGTTAAATCCTGAGTGACGGCATTTAACCCAGGTTTTGCTCTGTATTTCAGACTCTGAGGGCTAACTCCTGGACTGAAGATGACTGAATTCAGTCCCCTAATCTATGTGCTCCTGCTGGATGTTAGTGCTACCTGGATCCTGAGTATCAGCCTGCAACACTGGAGCCTGTGTGAGCCAGTGCTGGCTCTCTGGCTCACATCACTGCTGCGGCTGGGCCTGCTATGTGCCTTACTCCAAGCTTTCCCACAGTGCGCATTGAGGCTCTCGGCCTGGCTACAGTGGAGGGACCTGTACTGGATGCTGGCTATGTCCTGCCTACTCACTCCAGTGTACGTCAGCCTGACGATGGCTGCTCAGGTCCCCTCGGGTGAACTCCTGTATGGATCCCACAACTGGAGTGTGCTGGCCCTCAACTACGTCACCACGGGCCTGGTCTTCCTCTTTTGCCAGCACTTCCTCCCGGACCAGAACTCAGTGGATAAGGCGGGATCGAGGGGCACCCTGACCAGATTGCTGTCTTACATGAAGCCGGATATCGGCCGGTTCCTCCTAGTGGCTGTCTTCCTGGTCCTGTCATCACTGGGTAAGTGACACTGGCATCGCTGACTGGGCATCGGGTGATAGTGTCGCATGGGGTTTGGGGGTGGTTAGGTGGAGGTCATGGGTTAAGAAATGGACAGTCGGCTAGGAGGAAACAAGGTGCTGGGTTAGGAGGTGAAGTGTGGGGTGGGGAGGGTTGGAATGGATGGGGTGGGTGGGAGTTGGGAAATGCTGAAAAGGTGAGATGGGGGTCGAGGTCCAGGGAGTGGGAACGTTGTTTGAGGGAACCAGGAGGACAGGTATGGCAGGTTAATGTCCATTCAAAGATGGCTCAGTCATTGACTCTATCCCTCTCCCAGGCAATTGTGTGAGGCCGAACCAGACTGCTCACAGCCTCATCGTTATATCTGAACCTCAGATGAACTTTCAACCACATTATCATGCCATCATTAGCACCATCTTTGCAGCATAATCGTCTCAACTCGTCTGCTGCTGAAACCTTCACCCACACCTTGGTTACCTCTAGTCTTGACCATTCCAACGCCCTCCTGCCCAGCCTACCACATTCTACCCTTTTTTGGTACCACATTCTTGGGCTGACATTCGCACCACACAAGTGCCAAGCAATGAGCATCTCCAACGAGACAGAGAATCCAACTGTCTCCCCTTGACATTCAATGGCATTACCATCACTGAATCCCCCACTATTAACATCCTGGTGGTTACCATTGACCAGAAACCGAAGTGGCTGAGTCATTTAATACTGGGGCTACAAGAACAGGTCAGAGGCTGGGAATCCTGCAGTCACCTCCTGACTCCCCCAAGCCTGTCCACCATCTACAAGGCAGAAATCAGGAGTGTGATGGAATACTCCCCACTTGCCTGGGTGGGTGCAGCTCCCACAAACTCGAGAAGCTTGACACCATCCAGGACAAAGCAGCCCACTTGATTGGCACCCCATCCACCACCTTAAACATTCGGTGCCTCCACCACCAATGCACAGTAGCAGCAGTGTGTATCACCTACAAGATGCACTGCAGGAATTCACCAAGCCTTCTTTGACAGCATCTTCCAAACCCATGACCACTACCATCTGGAAGGACAAGGGCAGCAGATACATGGGATTACCACCACCTGGAAGTTCTCCTCCAAGTCACTCACCACACTTGGAAATATATCGCCGTTCCTTCACTGTTGCTGGGTCAAAATCCTGGAAATCCCTCCCTAAGGGCACTGTGGGTGTACCTACACCACATGGACTGCAACGGTTCAAGAAGGCTACTCAATCGCCTTCTCAAGGGCAATAAATGCTGGCCCAGCCAGTGAAGCCCATGAAAGAATAATATTGAAAAAAAACCCTCCATAAACGTGAGGTCATTCAAAACTCTGCTGCCTGTCTCTTAATTCCTATTCGCTCATCACCTCTGTGCTCACTGTATCTGCATTGGCTCCCAATCCAGCAGTGTCTTGATTTTTAAATGATCATCCTTGTTTTCAAATCTCTCCAGGGATCTTGTCCTCTCCCCATCACTGGAATCTCCTCCAGCTCCGCAGCCCTCCAAGATCTCTGTGCTCCTGTAATCCTGATTTCCTTTGCCCCAGCACTGGTAGCCATGCCTTCAGCTGCCAGAGCCCTAAGCCTTGGAATTCCCTCTCTCAACCACTCTGAAACACCACCTAAATACCATTGCCTTGAACGATATTTTGGTTAGGACCCTCTTTAATGTCCTGTCTGGGGCTCCCAGTTTGATTCTGTCTCACTGAAGCTCTGTATGAGTGTAGGTTGTATTCCCTCCTTGATGAAGGCTCTGTGAATTGTCTTAGTGATTGCTGATGATTGATGGGAGTCTTGCTTCACGTGTTCCCAGGGGAGATGGCGATACCCTATTACACTGGGCGGATGACAGACTGGGTGATGAATGAAGAGGACCCATCAGCATTCACCAATTCCATCATAGCTATGTCCCTTATCACCAGTGGCAGGTATGCATAGTGCTGTTCTGCAGCATGCGAGGGTTAATGTAGCAGGAAGTGCCGGCTCACTGCAGTGGGATATGGGGATAGAGACAGATATTCTGGCATTAATCATATCTGATCAGAGTCACAAACAGCTCTGGACCTTAACAAGCCCATCTGCTTTCCAAACAGCATCAAAAATCCCCACACAGGTTCCATTGGTGCAATGATCATATCTCCATTGATTCCTGTTTTTCACACAGTACAGTGATTGCATCTCCAGTAACTCCTGTTTTCATCCAGTGCAGTGGTTGTATTGCCAGTGATTCCTATTTTTCACACAGCGCAGTGATTGTTTTGCCAGTGATTCCTGTTTCACACACAGAGCAGTGGTTGTACTGCAAGTGATTCCTGTTTTTCACGCAGTGCATTGATTGTATCTCCAGTGACCCTGTTTTCACGTAGTGCAATGATTGTATCTCTAGTGGTTCCTGTTTTCATGCAGTGTAGTGATTGTATCTCAAGTAATTCCTGTTTTCACACAATGCAGTGATTGTATCTCCAGTGACCCTGTTTTCACGCAGTGCAGTGATTTTATCTCTAGTGATTCCTGTTGTCACACAATGCAGTGATTGTATCACCAGTGACCCTGTTTTCATGCAGTGCAGTGATTGTATCTCTAGTGATTCCTGTTTTCACACAGTGCAGTGATTGTATCTCCATTGATTCCTGCTTCACACACAGTGCAGTGGTTGTATTGCCAGTGATTCCTGTTTTTTACACAGTGCAGTGTGGATTAACCCAGTGATCCCTGTTTGTGTGTCTCACACAGTGCTTTGACGGAGTTTGTTTGTGACTGTATCTATAATGTTACAATGACTGGGATCCACACTCGTTTCCAGAGCTCTGTGTTTCGATCTGTGGTGCAGCAGGAGATTGCCTTCTTCGACACTGTGCACACAGGTAAGGGAAGAGTCCCAGGCACAGAGAGGGGAGAGTGAGCGCCAAACAAGTATGGAGACACAGTTGGAGACAGACATAAAGAGAGAGAGCTGAGAGAGAGAAGGGACAGACAGACATACAATGACCAGAGAGCAAGAGATGAAGAGGCAGTGACCAGAGAGAGGGATAGAGAGAGAAAGATAAAGGGAAAGAGAGAGACAAAGAGGGAGTGATGAGACAGAGAGATAGAGGTGGGATCAGAAATAGAGAAAGAGAGAGAGAGAGAGAGATAAGAGATGAGAGAAGCAGTGGCCAGAAAGTGATGGATAGAGAGAGGAGAGTAATGGAGACACAGTAACTAGAGAGAGAGAGAGAGAGATGGAGACACAGTGACCAGGGAGAGACAGTTAGATAGATAGATAGAGAGAGAGATACAGAGATAGTCAGTGACTAGAGAGATACTTCACTTTTTACAACTTTTACTTTACAATCAAACCAAAATCACCATGAATTAACAGGCAAATTGCAGTCAGTGTAACCTATCATTTACACATTAAATAGCTGATATAACAAAGACAGGTCACACAGGTTTGTTTACTGTACAGCACACTCAGCATATATGGCATCAATTTCAGCCACCAAGTCCTTCAAAGCTCGGAGCTTCCTCAGGTCGAATTCCAGGGCCTTTCTCGCGAGGTTTAGCCTGATTCTCAGCCAACAGCAGCTCCCAACCAACCCAATTTCCACAGGCAGTCTTCACCAAAATGTCATACTGCTGCAGAATCTCTTCATCTAGATCTGGATGGCCTAGAACCACCAATGTTATCTTCAAGTAACAGAGACAGATGCAGCAAATTTGTATTTACCTATCCTCAGCTCCTGCATCCAGCCTCTGTCTTCTTTAGCCTGCCTGAACTGCACCACTGTGATCTGAGCTTGAATGGCTCAGTGCCTTTTTATCTGCTTTCAAATGGTGTCAGTTTCCCCAGAAACCTGAAGTTGCTTTTTCTATAACCGTCTTAGTTTTCCTAGAAATCTGAAGCTTTAGTTTCCCTTTCAGTTAACTGAAGTTTCTGTTTCAGTTCTAGTTAGGGTCTGTCTCAAAGAATATAAAGCTTTGAAGCCATGGTTACAATCACACAGTGATGAGAGAGAGAACAGAGAGATAAGAGCGGGAGGCAATGATCAGAGAGAGAGAATGAGAAAGAGATAGATAATGATGGTAGGGTAACTCTGAACCATGGTAACTTGCAGTACAGAACCATTCATGGAGATTATTGATAATTTTGAAAGGATATATCCATTTATGGGATTATAACAATTTTTATGGGCATAAGTGATAATTACTTCTTACTGTAGGGATGATAGAAGAATGGGCCTGTAAAATAGGTTCTTTGGATATTATAGTCAGACAGCAAACAGATTTTGATTATATCTCTTTGTATGTTGCCTAGGTGATATCACGTCTCGTGTCACCACGGATACGAACACAATGAGTGAGTCGTTGACAGAGAAGTTGAGCCTGCTGATGTGGTATCTGATGCGGGCGGGCTGTCTCCTTGTCTTCATGGTCAACTTGTCATTTAAGCTCACCCTTTTCACAATCATCGGGACGTTCATCATCAGCATCATCCCTAAGTACACCGGAAAGTACTATCAGGTTGATTTCATTACCTTACTGTTCAGTCTCTCTCATTCACCATTAATCACTGTGTATAATAGTGTTTAATATTTGACAGATTCCTCACTGATCACTATAAGGCTGAAGCATTTGCTATAATCTTCAGCCAGATGTGCCGAGTGGATGATCCACCTCGCCTTCCTCCGGAGGTTCCCAGCATCACAGATGCCAGTCTTCAGCCAATTCGATTCACTCCACGTGATATCAATAAATGGCTGAAGGCACTGGATACTACAAAAGCTGTGGGCCCTGACAATATTCTGGCAATAGTACTGATGGCTTGTGCTCCAGAACATTCCGCACCCCTAACCAAACTGCTCCAGTACAGCTACAACACTGGCATCTAACTGACAATGTGCAAAATTGTCCAAGGTGTCCTGTACACAAAAAGCAGGACAAATCCAACCCGGCCAATTACTGCCCCATCAGTCTACCTCGATCATCAGTAAAATAATGGAAGGGGTCATCAACAGGGCTATCAGGCAGCAATTGCTTAGCAATAACCTGCTCACTGACAGTCAGAGTTCCACCAGGGTCACTCAGATCCTGACCTCATTACAGCCTTGGTTCAAACATGGACAAAAGAGCTGAGCTCCCGAGGTGAAGTGAGAGTGACTGCCCTTGACATCAAGGCAGCATTTGACCGAGTGTGGCATCAAGGAGCCCTAGCAAAACTGGAGTCAGTGTGAATCAGGGGGAAAACTCTCCGCTGGTTGGAGTCACACCTAGCGGTGTCCTTTAGACTGGCCCCTGACTCTGGTTTGTCTTTTGTGTGACAGAAACTCTCTGCCGAGGTACAGGAGTCTCTTGCGAACGCTAATGATGTTGCAGTGGAAACCTTTTCATCCATGAAGACTGTGCGCAGCTTTGCGAGTGAGGATGGTCAGGCTCGGCGATACGCTGACCGTCTTGAGGATACCTACAGACTCAATAAGAAGGAGGCAGCAGCCTACGCTGGCTTCATGTGGACGAACAGTGTAAGTGACCTCCTTCCCGGTGAATTCCGATGAGTATGGAGCTCAATGGGAGGCTCGGTGGCTGTGAAGGTTCAATAGCGAGAGTGATGCAGGCCTTTATTAGGAAAGGAGGCTCGTTGGGTATGACTTAGAGTGACTGACGCAGGGGATGATGTGACCGGGGGCAGTGACGGTGTGATCGAGCAGGGGAGTGACGGTGTGATCGAGCAGGAGAGTGAAGGTGTAATCGAGCAGGGGAGTGACAGTGTGATCGAGCAGGGGAGTGACGGTGTGATCGAGCAGGGCAGTGACGGTGTGATCGAGCAGGGCAGTGACGGTGTGATCGAGCAGGGGAGTGACGGTGTGATCGAGCAGGGGAGGAATAATGGTGTGATTGAGGGAGATGAGTGATATTGCGATTGAGGGGGATGAGTGACGGTGTGATTGAGGGGAGGAGTGATGGTGTGATTGAGGGGAGAAGTGATGGTGTGATTGAGGGGAGGAGTGATGGTGTGATTGAGGGGAGGAATGACGGTGTGATCGAGGGGAGGAGTGATGGTGTGACTGAGGGTGGAGGAGTGATGGTGTGATTGAGGGGGAATAGTGATGGTTTGATTAAGGGGGAGGAGTGATCGTGTGATTGAGGGGAGGAGTGATGGTGTGATTGAGGGGATGAGTGACGGTGTGATTGAGGGGAGGAGTGACGGTGTGATTGAGGGGAGAAGTGACGGTGTGATTGAGGGGGATGAGTGACGGTGTGATTGAGGGGGAGGAGTGACGGTGTGATTGAGGGGAGGAGTGACGGTGTGATTGAGGGGAGAAGTGACGGTGTAATTGAGGGGGAGGAGTGACGGTGTGATTGAGGGGGAGGAGTGACGGTGTGATTGAGGGGGAGGAGTGACGGTGTGATTGAGGGGAGGAGTGACGGTGTGATTGAGGGGGAGGAGTGACGGTGTGATTGAGGGGGAGGAGTGACGGTGTGATTGAGGGGAGGAGTGACGGTGTGATTGAGGGGGAGGAGTGACGGTGTGATTGAGGGGGAGGAGTGACGGTGTGATTGAGGGGGAGGAGTGACGGTGTGATTGAGGGGGAGAAGTGACGGTGTGATTGAGGGGGAGGAGTGACGGTGTGATTGAGGGGAGGAGTGACGGTGTGATTGAGGGAGAGGAGTGACGGTGTGATTGAGGGGGAGGAGTGACGGTGTGATTGAGGGGGAGGAGTGACGGTGTGATTGATGGGGAGGAGTGACGGTGTGATTGAGGGGGAGGAGTGACGGTGTGATTGAGGGGGAGGAGTGACGGTGTGATTGAGGGGGAGGAGTGACGGTGTGATTGAGGGGGAGGAGTGACGGTGTGATTGAGGGGGAGGAGTGACGGTGTGATTGAGGGGGAGGAGTGACGGTGTGATTGAGGGGGAGGAGTGACGGTGTGATTGAGGGGGAGGAGTGACGGTGTGATTGAGGGGGAGGAGTGACGGTGTGATTGAGGGGGAGGAGTGACGGTGTGATTGAGGGGGAGGAGTGACGGTGTGATCGAGGGGAGGAGTGACGGTGTGATTGAGGGGGAGGAGTGACGGTGTGATTGAGGGGGAGGAGTGATGGTGTGATTGAGGGGGAGGAGTGACGGTGTGATTGAGGGGGAGGAGTGACGGTGTGATCGAGGGGAGGAGTGACAGTGTGATTGAGGGGGAGGAGTGACGGTGTGATTGAGGGGGAGGAGTGACGGTGTGATTGAGGGGGAAGAGTGACGGTGTGATTGAGGGGAGGAGTGACGGTGTGATTGAGGGGGTGGAGTGACGGTGTGATTGAGGGGGAGGAGTGACGGTGTGATTGAGGGGGAGGAGTGACGGTGTGATTGAGGGGGAGGAGTGACGGTGTGATTGAGGGGGAGGAGTGACGGTGTGATCGAGGGGAGGAGTGACGGTGTGATCGAGGGGGAGGAGTGACGGTGTGATTGAGGGGGAGGAGTGACGGTGTGATTGAGGGGGAGGAGTGACGGTGTGATTGAGGGGGAGGAGTGACGGTGTGATTGAGGGGGAGGAGTGACGGTGTGATTGAGGGGGAGGAGTGACGGTGTGATTGAGGGGGAGGAGTGATGGTGTGATTGAGGGGGAGGAGTGACGGTGTGATCGAGGGGAGGAGTGACGGTGTGATCGAGGGGAGGAGTGACGGTGTGATCGAGGGGAGGAGTGACGGTTTGATCGAGGGGGAGGAGTGACGGTGTGATTGAGGGGGAGGAGTGACGGTGTGATCGAGGGGGAGGAGTGACGGTGTGATCGAGGGGGAGGAGTGACGGTGTGATCGAGGGGAGGAGTGACGGTGTGATCGAGGGGAGGAGTGACGGTGTGATCGAGGGGAGGAGTGACGGTGTGATCGAGGGGAGGAGTGACGGTGTGATTGAGGGAGTGAACCTGAGCTCAGGATGGCGTCGGGACCCTCGCCCGATATCATCTCTTGTGATTTTGTGTCTGATCATATCGAGCGCCGGCCCACACTCCAGCATGAGTATCCTGCCCAATGCCTTTGTGATGCTGGAGTAATTTATCCTGGCAGTGGGAGGATTTGGGACATGTCGATCTCTTCTGACTATGAAGCCGTCTTTCTCTTTCCGTTTCTCCTGCCTCAGCTCTCGGACCTGGTGCTGAAAGTTAGCCTCTTGTACTGCGGTGGTTGCCTGGTGGCAACAGGAAATGTCACAACTGGGGATCTCGTCTCCCTCATATTCTACGAGCTGCAGTTTACCACGGCTGTTGAGGTGAGGGTCGGAGAGTCGTTAGGAGAGAATCTTCATTACTTCCACCTCCTGATGTCCAGAAACATGTAAACCAGAACTCACTGTCTGAAAACCGCATGCTGTACACATGGACAGGACATTGTGTGAAAACCAGACACTGTACATGGTACAGGACACTGACTGTTCGCACTGTGTACATGGACAAGGCACTGACTAGTCGCACTGTGTACATGGACAGGACACTGACTGTTCGCACTGTGTACACGGACAAGGCACTGACTAGTCGCACTGTGTACATGGACAGGACACTGACTGTTCGCACTGTGTACACGGACAAGGCACTGACTGGTCGCACGTGTACATGGACAGGACACTGACTGTTTGCACTGTGTACACGGACAAGGCACTGACTGGTCGCACTGTGTACATGGACAGGACACTGACTGTTCGCACTGTGTACATGGACAAGACACTGACTGTTCGCACTGTGTACATGGACAGGACACTGACTGTTCGCACTGTACGTGGACAGGACACTGACTGTTCGCACTTTGTACATGGACAGGGCACTGACTGTTCGCACTGTGTACATGGACAGGACACTGATTGGTCGCACTGTGTACATGGACAGGACACTGACTGGTCGCACTGTGTACATGGACAGGACACTGACTGCACTGAGTACATGGACAGGGCGCTGACTGGTTGCACTGTGTATCAAGCCATGAGACTGACTGGTCGCAATGTGTACATGGACAGGACACTGACTGGTCGCACTGTGTACATGGACAGGGCACTGACTGGTCGCACTGTGTACATGGACAGGGCACTCACTGGTCGCACTGTGTACATGGACAGGGCACTCACTGGTCGCATTGTGAAACTCTTTCTAGTTAAAACCAATAAAACCAAGTTAACAAAATTGGGATAAGTCAGGCACAGCCCCTAATTCAGGTCAGCTGTAAAACCAAGAACAAAGTTTAAAGGAAACTTACAAACTTTAAATCAAAATGTGATTAAATGGGTCAACAAAACACCCCAGTCCCCGCGGTGCCCACCGAGCACGGAAGGCCTCGAGAGTGTCAGCAGACACCGCGTGCTCCCTCTCCAGGGACATCCGGCAGCGAACGTAGCCGCGGAAGAGTGACAAACAATCGGGCGGGACTCCCCCGTCGATCGCCCGCTGCCTGGACCTGTTAACGGCCAACTTGGCCAGGCCCAGGAGCAGGTTCACGAGGAGGTCCTCCTCCTTCCCGACCCCCTTCCGCACCGGGTGCCCATAGATCAGGAGCGTGGGGCTGAAGTGCAAACAAAACATCAATAAAAGGTTTTTCAAGTAACTAAAAAGGGAGTGCAGCCTACAACACCCTATGTATACATGGTCCACGGACTCCACAAGACCGCAAAAAGGGCACGTGTCCTGAGAGTCCGTGAACCTATGCATCCTCTTATTATAGGGGACTGCTGCATGCAACACCCTCCAACCCAGGTCCCCGATAGAAAGGGGGAGGACACCTCCGTAGAGGGCCTCCCATCGGGGGCCTCTGCCGCCGGACGGCAACAAGGCACGCCAGGGCATGTCCGGTCGACGGACAAGGGCGAGAAAATGGAAGGTGTGCAGCAGCAGTCCGTACAAAAAGCCCCTCTTTGCCGTGCCAAAAGGCACGGAGGGCATGTCCCCGAGGCGGCTCATATTGCGGGGCACCAGCACCCGAGGGAGGGTTCGGGGCTTGGGGCCAATGTGGAATTCCGTCCGAACAGGGGAACGTTCAGACGGAAGACCACCGCGCACCTGGGCCACCTCAAGACCCAAAATAACGTCGGGTCCGAGCACGACCGTTCTCAGGTCTTGGATGGCATCGGCTGCGACCTGGACACTCACAGACGCGTGTCGCGCCAACTCCTGCGGGAGCATCCAGCCCAGTCCTCCGCCACCCAGCACGTCCCCGATCCTGGTCACCCCTGCGGCCACAGCCCTCCTCTCCGCCAACCACTGAAAAGGACGGAGGGGCGGATTCCTGAGCAGCGGCTCTCTGACGATGGCCGCTACTCCTGACGGGGGAGAGCTGCGCGCGAGGCGACCACTTTCCAGACTTTGATCAGGTCCTGGTAAAAGACGGGCAACGCCTGCAAGGAGCCACTGAGGCCCAGCTGTTCTATAAACAGGAGCTGCACGTCATAATTCAGGCCGTGCACCTGACGGAAGAAATACATCATCAGGGCACACCATCTAGGAGGAGGCTCGACGTAGAGGTATTGCTGCAGGGTCTGAAGGCGGAAAGTCGCCACCTGTGTGCGTAGGCACACTAGCGCCTGACCACCCTCCCTAAGCGGGAGACTCAGAACCTCGGCAGCGACCCAGTGCAATCTTTTGTCCCAGAAGAAGTCGACTAACAATCTCTGGATTCTTGTGACAAAGTCCGGGGGAGGGGTCAAAGTGACCAGCCGATACCACAACATGGCGGCGATCAGCTGGTTTATGACCAGAACTCGACCTCGGTAAGATAGCACTCGGAGCAGTCCTGTCCATCGCCGCAGGCGAGCGGTGACTTTCGTCTCCAGTTCCTGCCAGTTTGCTGGCCAGGATTCCTCAGCAGGGCAGAGATGGACCCCCAGGTAGAGGAGGCTGGTCCTGCTCCAGGTGAAAGGCCTGAGCTCCTCGGGTAAGGGATCCATCTGCCACTGACCGACCAGGAGTCCAGAACATTTACCCCAGTTGATCCTGGCAGAAGAAGCGGCAGATTAGACCTCCTGGCACTCGCGCAACCTCCGCAGGTCAGCCGGGTCACTAAACATAAGGAGCATCGCACTGTGTACTTTGACAGGACACTGTCTGGTCGCACTGTGTACTTTGACAGGCCACTGTCTGGTCGCACTGTGTACATGGACAGGACACTGACTGTTCGCACTGTGTACATGGACAGGACACTGATTGGTCGCACTGTGTACATGGACAGGACACTGATTGGTCGCACTGTGTAAATGGACAGGACACTGATTGGTCGCACTGTGTACATGGACAGGACACTGATTGGTCGCACTGTGTACATGGACAGGACTCTGACTGTTCGCACTGTGTACACGGACAGGATAGTGACTGGTCGCACTGTGTACATGGACAGGACACTATCTGGTTGCACTATATATTAAGCCATGAGACTGACTGGTCGTACTGTGTACATGGACAGGACTCTGACTGGTCGCACTGTGTACATGGACAGGACACTGACTTTTCGCACTGTGTACATGGACAGGACACTGACTGTTCGCACTGTGTACATGGACAGGATAGTGACTGGTCGCTCTGTGTACATGGATAGGGCATTGCCTGGTCGCACTGTGTACATGGACAGGGCATTGACTGGTCGCACTGTGTACATGGACAAGGCATTGACTGGTCGCACTGTGTACATGGACAGGACACTGACTGGTCGCACTGTGTACATGGACAGGACACTGATTGGTCGCACTGTGTACATGGACAGGACACTGTCTGGTCGCACTGTGTACAAGGACAGGACACTGACTGCTCACACTGTGTACATTGGACAGGACACTGACTGGTTGCACTGTGTACATGGACAGGGCACTGACTGGTTGCACTGTATATGAAGCCATGACACTGACTGGTCGCAATGTGTACATGGACAGGATAGTGACTGGTCGCTCTGTGTACATGGACAGGACACTGACTGGACACACTGTGTACATGGACAGGGCACTCACTGGTCGCACTGTATATGAAGCCATGAGATTGACTGCTCGCACTGTGTACATGGACAGGACACTGATTGGTCGCACTGTGTACATGGACAGGACACTGATTGGTCGCACTGTGTACATGGACAGGACACTGACTGGTCGCACTGTGTACTCTGATAGGACACTGACTGGTCGCACTGTGTACATGGACAGGACACTGACTGATCGCACTGTGTACATGGATAGGGCACTGACTTGTTGCAATGTGTACTCTGATAGGGCACTGCCTGGTCTCACTGTGTACATGGACAGGACACTGACTGGTCGCACTGTGTACTCTGATAGGGCACTGCCTGGTCGCACTGTGTACATGGATAGGGCACTGCCTGGTCGCACTGTGTACATGGACAGGGCACTGACTTGTTGCAATGTGTACTTGGTCAGGACTCTGACTGGTCGCACTGTGTACATGGACAGGACACTGATTGGTCGCACTGTGTACATGGACAGGACACTGATTGGTCGCACTGTGTACATGGATAGGGCACTGCCTGGTCGCACTGTGTACATGGACAGGACACTGACTGCTCACACTGTGTACATAGACAGGGCACTGACTGGTTGCACTGTGTACATGGACAGGACACTGACTGGACACGCTGTGTACATGGACAGGGCACTCACTGGTCGCACTGTATATGAAGCCATGAGACAGACTGGTCGCACTGTGTACATGGACAGGGCACTCACTGGTCGCACTGTATATGAAGCCATAAGACTGACTGGTCGCACTGTGTACATGGATAGGGCACTGACTGGTCGCAATGTGTACATGGACAGGACACTGTCTGGTCACACTGTGTACATGGACAGGGCACTGACTGGTTGCACTGTGTACATGGACAGGGCACTGACTGGTTGCACTGTATATCAAGCCATGAGACTGACTGGTTGCAATGTGTACATGGACAGGACATTGACTGGTCGCACTGTGTACATGGACAGGACCCTGACAGTTTGCACTGTGTACATGGACAGGGCACTGACTGGTTGCACTGTGTACATGGACAGCACACTGATTGGTCGCACTGTGTACAAGGACAGGACACTGACTGCTTGCACTGTTTACATGGACAGGACACTGATCGCACTGTGTACATGGACAGGGCACTGACTGGTTGCACTGTATATCAAGCCATGAGACTGACTGGTCGCAATCTGTACATGGACAGGATAGTGAGCGCTCGCACTGTGTACATGGACAGGACACTGACTGATCGCACTGTGTACATGTCTCAGGGAACTGACTGCTCACACTGTGTACATGGACAGGGCAATGACTGGTCGCACTGTGTACATGGACAGGACATTGACTGGTTACTCTGTGTACATGGACAGGACACTGACTGATCGCACTGTGTACATGGACAGGGCAATGACTGGTTATACTGTGTACATGGACAGGACATTGACAGGTTGCTCTGTGTACATGGACAGGGCACTGTCTGGTCACACTGTGTACATGGACAGGACATTGACTGGTCGCTCTGTGTACATGGACAGGACACTGATTGGTCGCTCTGTGTACATGGACAGGACACTGATTGGTCGCACTGTGTACATGGAATGGGCACTGACTGGTCGCACTGTGTACATGGACAGGACACTGATTGGTGTACACTGTGTACATGGACAGGGCACTGACTAGTTGCACTGTGTACTTGGACAGGGTACTGACTAGTCGCACTGTGTACATGGACAGGGCATTGACTGGTCGCACTGTGTACATGGACAGGATATTGACTGGTCGCATTGTGTACATGGACAGGACACTGACTGGTCGCACTGTGTACATGGACAGGGCACTGACTGGTCGCACTGTGTACATGGACAGGGCACTGACTGGTCGCACTGCGTACATGGACAGGATACTGACTGGTCGCACTGCGTACATGGACAGGATACTGACTGTTCGCACTGTGTACATGGATAGCACACTGACTGGTCGCACTGTGTACATGGACAGGACACTGACTGGTCGCATTGCATACATGGACAGCGCATTGACTGGTTGCACTGTGTACATGGACAGGGCATTGACTGGTCACACTGTGTACATGGACAGCGCATTGACTGGTCGCACTGTGTACATGGACAGCGCATTGACTGGTCACACTGTATTTCAAGCCATGAGACTGACTGGGCACTCCCTGTGCCAGTGCCTGGCGTCTCATTCTTGTTCCCCTCACCTTCATCCTCCTTGACATTTTCAATGAAAGTCATTGCTCTGAGCTGACCGGCTCTCCCAGTCCTTCGCCCCCGTGTGTGGGGGGAGGAGTAGGTGCCTCACACTTGGTGATGTGTCCTGAAGGAGCGGGGAGGGTGGAAGTTTTGGGAAGGCCTATAATGAACTCCTTGGGCTGGGAATCGCTCAGTTTAGATGGTGTCTCCTGACTCCCTGTTTGGTCTGAAGGGATGTTCCTGTGAGGTGTCTGACCTGTGAACGTATCTCCAATCAGGTTAGCTGTCCTAACATTGCTTCTCTCTGTGCCTGGCACCAGGTCCTGATGTCAGTCTACCCGAATGTGAAGAAAGCTATTGGGGCCTCGGAGAAGGTTTTCGAATATATGGATCGTACGCCTGCCCTTTCCACAGTGGGGACCCTTGCCCCTGATAGGCTGAGAGGCCACATTCAGTTCAATAATGTGACGTTCGCCTACCCCACGCGAGCAGACACCCAAGTGTTGAAGGTATGGTGGCTCTTTGGTGTCACGTCACTCTCTGGGACTGCAATGGATTGGTGAGGGAATGCCAGAGGCTGCACGAACCAGGGGGTCACTGATGAGAAAGATGGAGAGAGAGATAGGATGAGAAATAGAGAGGGAGTGATAGAGGGATAGAGTTAGATAGGGAGAGAGATAAGTAGAGGGAGTGAGAAATAAAGAGACAGAAAAAATAATTCCAAATCCTCCTGGAATATTGCCCTTTATCCTGAGGGCTGGAATACAGAGAAGTGGAAGTTCTGTTCCAGCTGTACAGAGCTCTGTTTTGACCCTATCTGGAGAACTGCGTTCAGTTCTGGGCACCGCACCTCAGGAAGGATATATTGACCTTGGAGGGAGTGCATCGTAGATTCACCAGAATGTTCCTGGGTCTAAAAGGATTAAATTTTGAGGATGTTGTACAGACTGAGCTTGAATGTAGAAGCTAAGGAGGGATTTAAAAAATTGATAGGGTCAACAGAAAAAAATATTTCCTCCGACAGGAGCAGTCCAGAACAAGGTGGGGAGCGGGGGTGGGGCGGCTAAACATTAAACTTAGATGCAAACTGTTCAGGGGTGGCATGAGGAAGAAATTGGTCACACAGAGGGTAATAGAAATATGGAACACACTTGTCCACCCCGACGGTCCTCCAGAAAAACCATAGCGCTGGAAGTCTAATCGAAAATTCAAAATTGGAATTGGTGGATTAGTTTTAGCTGAGGTTGTGGAGGGTTATGGAATAAAGGTGGTTCAGTGAAGGTAAAGATCAGCCATCATCTCACTGAAGAATGAAACACTCGAGGGGCTGAATGGCCTCCTCCTGTTGCCATGATCCACCAGCAGGAGGAACATGGGAAACTGGCACAAACTTGTAATGATACCTGAAACAAAAACAGAATTACCTGGAAAAACTCAGCAGGTCTGGCAGCATCGGCGGAGAAGAAAAGAGTTGACGTTTTGAGTCCTCATGACCCTTCGACAGAACTGAGTAAAATTAGGAGAGGGGTGAAATATAAGCTGGTTTAAGGTGGGGGGGTGGGGGAGAGAAATGGGGGTGGGCGGTTGTAGGGACAAGCAAGCAGTGACAGGAGCAGATAATCAAAAGATGTCACAGACAAAAGAACAAAGAGGTGTTGAAGGTGGTGATATTATCTAAGAGAATGTGCTAATTAAGAATGGATGGCAGGACACACAAGGTACAGCTCTAGTGGGGGTGGGATGAAATAAGACTAACAGGGCATAAAAGGTATAGATTTAAAAATAATGGAAATAGGTGGGAAAAGAAAAATCTATATAAATTATTGGAAAAAACAAAAGGGAGGGGGAGGAAACAGAAAGGGGGTGGGATGGAGGAGGGAGTTCAAGATCTAAAGTTGTTGAATTCAGTATTCAGTCCAGAAGGCTGTAAAGTGCCTAGTCGGAAGATGAGGTGCTGTTCCTCCAGTTTGCGCTGAGCTTCACTGGAACAATGCAGCAAGCCAAGGACAGACATGTGGGCAAGAGAGCAGGGTGGAGTGTTAAAATGGCAAGCGACAGGGAGGTTTGGGTCATTCTTGCGGACAGACCGCAGGTGTTCTGCAAAGCGGTCACCCAGTTTGCGTTTGGTCTCTCCAATGTAGAGGAGACCGCATTGGGAGCAACGAATGCAGTTGACTAAGTTGGGGGAAATGCGAGTGAAATGCTGCTTCACTTGAAAGGAGTGTTTGGGCCCTTGGACAGTGAGGAGAGAGGAAGTGGAGGGGCAGGTGTTACATCTTTTGCGTGGGCATGGGGAGGTGCCATAGGAGGGGGTTGGAGAGTAGGGAGTGATGGAGAAGTGGACCAGGGTGTCCCGGAGGGAACGAACCCTACGGAATGCCGCCGGGGGGGTGAAGGGAAGCTGTGTTTGGTGATGTCATCTTGCTGGAGTTGGCGGAAATGGCGGAGGATGATTCTTTGAATGCGGAGGCTGGTGGGGTGATAAGTGAGGACAAGGGGGACCCTATCATGTTTCTGGGAGGGAGGAGAAGGTGTGAGGGCGGATGCACGGGAGATGGGCCGGACACGGTTGAGGGCCCTGTCAACGACCATGGGTGGAAAACCTCGGTTAAGGAAGAAGGAGGACATGTCAGAGGAACTGTTTTTGAAGGTAGCATCATCAGAACAGATGCGACGGAGGTGAAGGAACTGAGAGAATGGAATGGAGTCCTTACAGGAAGCGGGGTGTGAGAAGCTGTAGTCGAGGTAGCTGTGGGAGTCGGTGGGCTTGTAATGGATATTGGTGGACAGTCTATCACCAGAAATTGAGACGGAGAGGTCAAGGAAGTGAAGGGAAGTGTCAGAGATGGACCATGTGAAAATGATGGAGGGGTGGAGATTGGAAGCAAAATTAACAATTTTTTCCAGGTGCAGACGAGAGCATGAAGCAGCACCGAAGTAATCATCGATGTACCGGGGAAAGAGTTGTGGGAGGGGGCCGGAGTAGGACTGGAACAAGGAATGTTCCACATACCCCATAAAGAGACAGGCATAGCTGGGGCCCATGCGGGTACCCATAGCCACACCTTTTATTTGGAGGAAGTGAGAGGAGTTAAAGGAGAAATTGTTCAGTGTGAGAACAAGTTCAGCCAGACGGAGGAGAGTAGTGGTGGATGGGGATTGTTTGGGCCTCTGTTCGAGGAAGAAGGTAAGGGCCCTCAGACCATCCTGGTGGGGGACGGAGGTGTAGAGGGATTGGACGTCCATGGTGAAGAGGAAGCGGTTGGGGCCAGGGAACTGGAAATTGTTGATGTGACGTAAGGTGTCAGAGGAATCACGGATGTAGGTGGGAAGGGACTGGACAAGGGGAGAGAGAAGGGAGTCAAGATAGCGAGAACTGAGTTCCGTGTGGCAGGAACAGGCTGACACGATCGGTCCACCGGGACAGTCCTGTTTGTGGGTTTTGAGTAGGAGGTAGAAGCGGGCCGTCTGTGGTTGGGCCTCTCAGGTTGGAAGCTGTGGGAGGAAGATCCCCAGAGGAGATGAGGTCAGTGACAGTCCTGGAAACAATGGCTTGATGTTCAGTGGTGGGGTCGTGGTCCAGGGAGAGGTAGGAGGAAGTGTCTGCGAGTTGACGCTCAGCCTCCGCGAGGTAGACGTTAGTGCGCCAGACAACAACAGCACCACCCTTGTCAGCGGGTTTGATGACAATGTCGGGGTTGGACCTGAGAGAACGGAGTGCAGTAAGTTCAGAGAGAGACAGGTTAGAATGGGTGAGAGGAGCAGAGAAATTGAGACGACTGATGTCGCACCGACAGTTCTCAATGAAAAGATCAAGAGAAGGTAAGAATCCAGAGGGAGGGGTCCAGGTGGAGGGAGAATATTGGAGATGGGTAAAAGGATCCTTTGAACGGGGAGACGACTCCTGCCCAAAGAAGTGAGCACGGAGACGAAGACGGTGGAAGAAGAGTTCAGCATCGTGCCGAGCCCGAAATTCATTAAGGTGAGGGCATAAGGGTATGAAGCTAAGTCCTTTGCTGAGCACTGAACGTTCAGCATCGGAGAGGGGAAGGTCAGGGGGTATAGTGAATACACGGCTGGGGCCGGGATTGGAAGATGGGGTGGGGACGGAGGGACAGGCAGGGGTGGAGGGTCCTAGATGGGTGTTGGTGTCGATGAGTTGCTGGAGCTTGCGTTCCTTAGCACTTGAGAGAAAGAGAAAAAGTTTCTTGTTGAGGCGTTGGATGAGACGAAGAATAAAATGAAACTGGGAGCACGCGCAGCTTTGAAACCACTCCTCCATCACCCCCTCCTCCTCAACCCCCTCCTATGGCACCTCCCCATGCCCACGCAAAAGATGTAACACCTGCCCCTCCACTTCCTCTCTCCTCACCGTCCAAGGGCCCAAACACTCCTTTCAAGTGAAGCAGCATTTCACTTGCATTTCCCCCAACTTAGTCAACTGCATTCGTTGCTCCCAATGTGGTCTCCTCTACATTGGAGAGACCAAACGCAAACTGGGCGACCGCTTTGCAGAACACCTGCGGTCTGTCCGCAAGAATGACCCAAACCTCCCTGTCGCTTGCCATTTTAACACTCCACCCTGCTCTCTTGCCCACATGTCTGTCCTTGGCTTGCTGCATTGTTCCAGTGAAGCCCAACGCAAACTGGAGGAACAGCACCTCATCTTCCGACTAGGCACTTTACAGCCTTCCGGACTGAATATTGAATTTAACAACTGTAGGTCTTGAACTCCCTCCTCCATCCCCACCCCCTTTCTGTTTCTTCCCCCTCCCTTTTGTTTTTTCCAATAATTTATATAGATTTTTCTTTTCCCACCTATTTCCATTAATTTTAAATCTATACCTTTTATGCCCTGTTAGTCTTATTTCACCCCAGCCCCACTAGAGCTGTACCTTGTGTGTCCTACCATCCATTCTTAATTAGCACATTCTCTTAGATAATATCACCACCTTCAACACCTCTTTGTTCTTTTGTCTGTGACATCTTTTGATTATCTGCTCCTATCACTGCTTGCTTGATCCTACAACCACCCCCACACCCCCACTTCTCTCCGCCCATGCCCCCCCCACCTTAAACCAGCTTATATTTCACCCCTCTCCCCTCTCCTAATATTCACTCAGTTCTGTTGAAGGGTCATGAGGACTTGGAACGTCAACTTTGTTCTTCTCCGCCGATGCTGCCAGACCTGCTGAGTTTTCCCAGGTAATTCTGTTTTTGTTTTGGATTTCCAGCATCCGCAGTTTTTTGTTTTTATATCTGTAATGATGGCTGATGCTTCCTCTTTTCAGAATGTGTCCTTTGAGCTGAAGCGTGGAGAGATCACAGCCCTGGTGGGTCCCTCTGGTGGCGGGAAGACTACCTGTGTGGCTCTGCTGGAGCGATTTTATCAACCACAGTCTGGAGAGATTCTGCTGGATGGGATACCAATTGAGGAATATGAACACAAATATTATCATAACAAGGTGAGTCACAAGAGGGTAGTGTACACAGGAGCAGTGACAGAATGTAATATACAGAGGGACAGGGACAGAGTGTAATATACAGAGGGACAGTGAGAGAATGTAATATATACAAGGACAGTGAGAGAGTGTAATATATCCAGGGATAGTGAGAGAGTGTAATATATACAAGGAGAGTGAGAGAGTGTAATATATACAAGGACAGTGAGAGAGTGTAATATACCCAGGGATAGTTAGAGAGTGTAATATATACAGGAACAGTGACAGGGTGTAATATACACAGGACAAGTGAGAGTGGTTAATATACACAGGGACAGTGACAGAGTGTAATATGCACAGAGACAGAGACAGAGTGTAATATACACAAACACAATGAGAGAGTGCAATATACACAGACACAGCTACAGAATGTAATATACTCAGGGACAGTGAGAGAGTGCAATATACACAGACACAGTGAGAGAGTGTAATATACACAAGAACAGTGACAGAGTGTAATGTACACAGGGACAGTGAGAGAGCGTAATATACAGAGGGACAGTGACAGAGTTTGCAATACACAGGGACAGTGAGAGAGTGTAATATGCACAGGGACAGTGACAGAGTGTAATAATGAACAGGAACCATGAGAGAGTGAAATATAAATAGACACAGCGACAGAGAGTAATATACACAGGGACAGTGAGAGAGTGTAATGTTCACAGGGACATGACAGAGTATAATATGCACAGGGACTGTGACAGAGTGTAATATACACAGAGGCAGCAACAGAGTGTAATATACGCAGGGACAGTAAGAGAGTGTTATATACACAGGGACAGTGACAGAGTGTAATATACGCAGGGACAGTAAGAGAGTGTAATATACACAGACACAGCAACAGAGTGTAACATACACAGGGACTGTGACAGAGTGTAATATGCACAGAGACAGTGACAGAGTGTAATATACACAGGTACAGTGACATAGTGTAATGTAGACAGACACAGCGACAGAGTGTAATATATACAGGGACCGTGACAGAGTGCAACATACACAGGACAGTGACAGAGTGTAATGTACACAGGGATAGCGAGAGAGTATAATATGCACAGAGACAGCAACAGATTGTGTTATTCACAGGGACAGTGAGTGTTATATACACAGGGACAGTGACAGTGTATAATATACACAGGGACAGTGATAGAGTGTAATATACGCAGGGACATTAAGAGAGTGTAATGTACACAGGGATAGGGAGAGAGTGTGATATACACAGAGACAGCAACAGAGAGTGATATTCACAGGGACAGTGAGAATGTGTTATACACACAGGGACAGTGACAGTGTATAATATACACAGGGACAGTGAGAGAGTGTAATATGCACAGGGTCTGTGACAGAGTGTAATATACACAGACAGAGCAACAGAGTGTAGTATACACAGGGACTGTGACAAAGTGAAATATGCACAGAGACAGAGTGTAATATACTCAGGGACAGTGAGAGAGTGCAATATACACAGACACAGCGACAGAGTGTAATATACACAGGGAAAGTGAGAGAGTGTAACATTTACAGGGACAGTGAGAGAGTGTAATATGCACAGGGATTGTGACAGAGTGTAATATTTGGAGGGACAGTAAGAGAGTGTTATATACACAGGGACAGTGACAGTGTATAATATACACAGGGACTGTGACAGAGTGTATTATATGCAGGGACAGTAAGAGAGTGTAATATACACAGACAGAGCAACAGAGTGTAGTATACACAGGGACTGTGACAGAGTGTAATATGCACAGAGACAGTGACAGAGTGTAATATACTCAGGGACAGTGAGAGAGTGCAACACACACAGACACAGTGAGAGAGTGTAATATACACAAGAACAGTGACAGAGTTTAATATACTCAGGGATAGTGAGAGAGTGCAATATACACAGACACAGCGACAGAGTGTAATATACTTAGAGATAGTGAGAGAGTGCAATATACACAAGACCAGTGACAGTGTGTAATGTACACAGGGACAGTGACAGAATCTAATATACACAGACACAATGAGAGATTCCAACATACACAGACACAGTGACAGAGTGTAATATACTCAGGGACAGTGAGAGAGTGTAATATACACAGAGACAGTGTGAGAGCCTAATATATGCAGGGACAGCGACAGAGTGTAATATACACAGGGACAGTGAGAGAGTGTATTATACACAGGGACCGTGACAGAGGGACTGTGACAGAGTGTAATATATACAGGGACCGTGACAGAGTGCAACATACACAGGACAGTGACAGAGTGTAATGTACACAGGGATAGCGAGAGAGTATAATATGCACAGAGACAGCAACAGATTGTGTTATTCATAGGGACAGTGAGTGTTATATACACAGGGACAGTGACAGTGTATAATATACACAGGGACAGTGATAGAGTGTAATATACGCAGGGACATTAAGAGAGTGTTATATACACAGGGACAGTGAGAGAGTGTAATATGCACAGGGACAGTGACAGAGTGTAATATACACAGACACAGCAACAGAGTGTAGTCTACACAGGGACTGTGACAGAGTGTAATATACTCAGGGACAGTGAGACAGTGCAATATACACAGACACAGTGACAGAGTGTAATATACTCAGGGACAGTGAGAGAGTGCAATATACGATGACACAGTGAGAGAGTGTGATATACACAAGAACAGTGACAGAGTGTAATGTACACAGAAACAAAGGCAGAATGTAACATGCACAGGGACAGTGAGAGAATGTGCTATATACAGGGACAGTGAGTGAATGTAATATACACAAGAACAGTGACAGAGTGTAATGTACACAGGGACAGGGAGAGAGTGTTATAGACACAGGGACATTGACAGTGTATAATATACACAGGGACAGTGAGAGAGTGTAATATGCACAGGGACTGTGACAGAGTGTAATATGCACCGAGACAGCGACAGAGTGTAATATACTCAGAGATAGTGAGAGAGTGCAATATACACAAGACCAGTGACAGTGTGTAATGTACACAGGGACAGTGAGAGAGTGTTATAGACACAGGGACATTGACAGTGTATAATATACACAGGGACAGTGAGAGAGTGTAATATACGCAGGGACAGTAAGAGAGTGTTATATACACAGGGACAGTGAGAGAGTGTAATATGCACAGGGACTGTGACAGAGTGTAATATACACCGAGACAGCGACAGAGTGTAATATACTCAGGGACAGTGAGAGAGTGCAATATACACAGACACAGTGAGAGGGTGTAATATACACAAGAACAGTGATAGAGTGTAATGTACACAGGGACAGTCACAGAAAGTAATATACACAGGGACAGTGAGAGTGTGTACTATATACAGGGACGGTGAGAGAGTGTGATATGCACAGGGACAGTGACAGAATGTAATATACATGAGGACAGTGAGAGAGTGTACTATATGCAGGGTCAGTGAGAGAGTGTAATATACACAGGAACAGTGACAGAGTGTAATATACTCAGGGATAGTGAGAAAGTGTAATATACACAGACACAATGAGAGATTGTAATATACACAGACACAGTGACCGAGTGTAATATACTCAGGGACAGTGAGAGAATGTAATATACACAGAGATAGTGAGAGAGCCTAATATATACCGGGACAGCGACCGAATGTAATATGCACAGGGACAGTGAGAGAGTTTAATATACACACAGTGAGAGTGTGTAATATATACAAGGACAGTGAGAGAGTGTAATATATCCAGGGATAGTGAGAGAGTGTAATATATACAAGGACAGTGAGAGAGTGTAATATACACAGACACAATGAGAGATTGTAATATACGCAGACACAGTGACCGAGTGTAATATACTCAGGGACAGTGAGAGAATGTAATATACACAGAGACAGTGAGAGAGCCTAATATATACAGGGACAGCGACCGAATGTAATATACACAGGGACAGTGAGAGAGTTTAATATACACACAGTGAGAGAGTGTAATATACATAGGTAAAGTGAGAGAGAGTAATGTACACAGGATAGGGAGAGAGTGTAATATGCACAGAGACAGCAACAGAGAGTGATATTCACCGGGACAGCGAGAGAGTGTTTTATGCACAGGGACAGCGACAGTGTGTAATATACACACGGACCGTGACAGAGGGACAGTGACAGAGTGTAATATACACAGGGACTGTGACAGAGTGCAACATACACAGGGACAGTGAGAGAAAGTAATGTACACAGGGATAGGGAGAGAGTGTAATATGCACAGAGACAGCAACAGAGAGTGATATTCACCACGACAGTGAGAGAGTGTTTTATACACAGGGACAGTGACAGTGTATAATATACACAGGGACAGTGAGAGAGTGTAATATACGCAGGGACAGTAAGAGAGTGTTATATACACAGGGACAGTGAGAGAGTGTAATATACACAGGGACTGTGACAGAGTGTAATATGCACCGAGACAACGACAGAGTTTAATATACTCAGGGACAGTGAGAGAGTGCGATATATACACAGACACAGTGAGAGAGTATAATATACACAAGAACAGTGACAGAGTGTAATGTACACAGGGATAGTCACAGAATGTAATATACACAGGGACAGTGAGAGTGTTTACTATATACAGGGACAGTGAGAGAGTGTAATATGCACAAGAACTGTGACAGAGTGTATTGTAGACAGGGACAGTGACAAAATGTAATATACATGAGGACAGTGAGAGAGTGTACTATATACAGGGTCAGTGAGAGAGTGTAATATACAAAGGGACAGTGACAGAGTGTAATATACCCAGGGATAGTGAGAGAGTGCAATATACACAGAAACAATGAGAGATTATAATATACACAGACACAGCGACCGAGTGTAATATACTCAGGGACAGTGAGAGAGTGCGATATATACACAGACACAGTGAGAGAGTATAATATACACAAGAACAGTGACAGAGTGTAATGTACACAGGGATAGTCACAGAATCTAATATACACAGGGACAGTGAGAGTGTTTACTATATACAGGGACAGTGAGAGAGTGTAATATGCACAAGAACTGTGACAGAGTGTATTGTAGACAGGGACAGTGACAAAATGTAATATACATGAGGACAGTGAGAGAGTGTACTATATACAGGGTCAGTGAGAGAGTGTAATATACAAAGGGACAGTGACAGAATGTAATACACATGAGGACAGTGAGAGAGTGTACTATATACAGGGTCAGTGAGAGAGTGTAATATACACAGGAACAGTGACAGAGTGTAATATACTCAGGGATAGTGAGAAAGTGTAATATACACAGACACAATGAGAGATTGTAATCTACGCAGACACAGTGAGCGAGTGTAATATACTCAGGGACAGTGAGAGAATGTAATATACACAAGAACAGTGATAGAGTGTAATGTACACAGGGACAGTCACGGAAAGTAATATACACAGGGACAGTGAGAGTGTGTACTATATACAGGGACGGTGAGAGAGTGTAATATGCACAGGGACAGTGACAGAATGTAATATACATGAGGACAGTGAGAGAGTGTACTATATACAGGGTCAGTGAGAGAGTGTAATATACACAGGAACAGTGACAGAGTGTAATATACTCAGGGATAGTGAGAAAGTGTAATATACACAGACACAATGAGAGATTGTAATATACACAGACACAGTGACCGAGTGTAATATACTCAGGGACAGTGAGAGAATGTAATATCCACAGAGATAGTGAGAGAGCCTAATATATACCGGGACAGCGACCGAATGTAATATGCACAGGGACAGTGAGAGAGTTTAATATACACACAGTGAGAGTGTGTAATATATACAAGGACAGTGAGAGAGTGTAATATATCCAGGGATAGTGAGAGAGTGTAATATATACAAGGACAGTGAGAGAGTGTAATATACACAGACACAATGAGAGATTGTAATATACGCAGACATAGTGACCGAGTGTAATATACTCAGGGACAGTGAGAGAATGTAATATACACAGAGACAGTGAGAGAGCCTAATATATACAGGGACAGCGACCGAATGTAATATGCACAGGGACAGTGAGAGAGTTTAATATACACACAGTGAGAGAGTGTAATATACATAGGTAAAGTGAGAGAGAGTAATGTACACAGGATAGGGAGAGAGTGTAATATGCACAGAGACAGCAACAGAGAGTGATATTCACCGGGACAGCGAGAGAGTGTTTTATGCACAGGGACAGCGACAGTGTGTAATATACACACGGACCGTGACAGAGGGACAGTGACAGAGTGTAATATACACAGGGACTGTGACAGAGTGCAACATACACAGGGACAGTGAGAGAAAGTAATGTACACAGGGATAGGGAGAGAGTGTAATATGCACAGAGACAGCAACAGAGAGTGATATTCACCACGACAGTGAGAGTGTGTTTTATACACAGGGACTGTGACAGTGTATAATATACACAGGGACAGTGAGAGAGTGTAATATACGCAGGGACAGTAAGAGAGTGTTATATACACAGGGACAGTGAGAGAGTGTAATATACACAGGGACTGTGACAGAGTGCAACATACACAGGGACAGTGAGAGAAAGTAATGTACACAGGGATAGGGAGAGAGTGTAATATGCACAGAGACAGCAACAGAGAGTGATATTCACCATGACAGTGAGAGAGTGTTTTATACACAGGGACAGTGACAGTGTATAATATACACAGGGACAGTGAGAGAGTGTAATATACGCAGGGGGACAGTAAGAGAGTGTTATATACACAGGGACAGTGAGAGAGTGTAATATACACAGGGACTGTGACAGAGTGTAATATGCACTGAGACAACGACAGAGTGTAATATACTCAGGGACAGTGAGAGAGTGCGATATATACACAGACACAGTGAGAGAGTATAATATACACAAGAACAGTGACAGAGTGTAATGTACACAGGGATAGTCACAGAATGTAATATACACAGGGACAGTGAGAGTGTTTACTATATACAGGGACAGTGAGAGAGTGTAATATGCACAAGAACTGTGACAGAGTGTATTGTAGACAGGGACAGTGACAAAATGTAATATACATGAGGACAGTGAGAGAGTGTACTATATACAGGGTCAGTGAGAGAGTGTAATATACAAAGGGACAGTGACAGAGTGTAATATACCCAGGGATAGTGAGAGAGTGCAATATACACAGAAACAATGAGAGATTATAATATACACAGACACAGCGACCGAGTGTAATATACTCAGGGACAGTGAGAGAGTGCGATATATACACAGACACATTGAGAGAGTATAATATACACAAGAACAGTGACAGAGTGTAATGTACACAGGGATAGTCACAGAATCTAATATACACAGGGACAGTGAGAGTGTTTACTATATACAGGGACAGTGAGAGAGTGTAATATGCACAAGAACTGTGACAGAGTGTAATGTAGACAGGGACAGTGACAAAATGTAATATACATGAGGACAGTGAGAGAGTGTACTATATACAGGGTCAGTGAGAGAGTGTAATATACAAAGGGACTGTGACAGAGTGTAATATGCACAGCGATAGCGACAGAGTGTAATATACTCAGCGACAGTGAGAGAGTGCAATATGCACAGACACAGCGACAGAGTGTAATATATACATGGAAAGTGAGAGAGTGTAACGTTCACACGGACAGTGAGAGAGAGTAATATGCACAGGGATTGTGACAGAGTGTAATATATGCCGGGACAGTAAGAGAGTGTTATATACACAGGGAGAGTGACAGTGTATAATAAACACAGGGACAGTGACCAAGTGTATTATATGCAGGGACAGTAAGAGAGTGTAATATACACCAACACAGCAACAGAGTGTAACATACACAGGGACTGTAACAGAGTGTAATATGCACAGAGACAGAGACAAAGTGTAATATACTCAGGGACAGTGAGAGAGTGCAATATACACAGACACAGCGACAGAGTCTAATATACTCAGGGAGAATGAGAGAGTACAATATACACAGACACAGTGAGAGAGTGTAATATACACAGGGACAGTGACAGAGTGTTACGTACACAGGGACAGTGATAGAATATAATGTACACAGGGACAGTGACAGAATCTAATATACATGGGGACAGTGTGAGAGTGTACTATATACAAGGTCAGTGAGAGAGCGTAATATACACAGGGACAGTGAGAGAGTGTAATATGCACAGGGACAGTGACAGAGTGTAATATACACAGGGATAGTGAGAGAGTGCAATATACACAGTCACAGTGAGAGAGTGTAATATACACAAGAACAGTGACAGTGTGTAACGTACACAGGGACAGAGACAGAATGTAATATACACAGGGACATTGAGAGAGTGTACTGTATACAGGGACAGTGAGAGAGTGCAACATTCACAGGGACAGTGAGATAATGTAATGTAGGGAGAGAGTTTAATATGCACAAAGACATCAACAGAGTGTGATACTCACAGGGACGGTGAGAGAGTGTTATGGACACAGGGACATTGACAGTGTATAATATACACAGGGACAGTGAGGGAGTGTAATATACGCAGGGACCGTAAGAGAGTGTTATATACACAGGGACAGTGAGAGAGTGTAATATTCACAGGGACTGTGACAGAGTGTAATATGCAAAGGGACAGTGAGAGAATTTAATATGCACACAGTGAGAGAGTGTAATATACACAGGTACAGTGACAGAGTGTTATGTAGACAGGCACAGCGACAGTGTGTAATATACACAGGGACAGTGACAGAGTGTAATATACACAGGGACCATGACAGAGTGCAACATACACAGCGACAGTGAGAGAGTGTATTGTACACAGGGATAGGGAGAGAGTGTAATATGCACAGAGACAGCAACAGAGTGTGATATTCACAGGGACAGTGAGAGAGTGTTATATACACAGGTACAGTGACAGAGTATAATATACAGGGACAGTGAGTGAGTGTAATATACGCAGGGACAGTGAGAGAGTGTTATATATGCAGGGACAGTGAGAGAGTGTAATATGCACAGGGACTGTGACAGATTGTAGTATACACAGACACAGCAACAGAGTGTAGTATACCCTGGGACTGTGACAGAGTGTAATATGCACAGAGACAGCAACAGAGTGTAATATACTCAGGGACAGTGAGAGTGTGCAATATACACAGACACAGTGAGCGAGTGTAATATACATAAGAACAGTGACAGAGTGTACTATTCACAGGGACAGTGAGAGAGTGTAATATACACAGGGACAGCGACAGAGTGTAATATACACAGACACAGCAACAGCGTGTAACATACACAGTGACTGTGACAGAGTGTAACATGCAGAGACAGCGACAGAGTATAATATACTCAGGGACAGTGAGAGAGTGCAATATAGACAGACACAGTGAGAGAATGTATTTTACACAAGAACAGTGACAGAGTGTAATGTACACAGGGACAGTGACAGAATGTAATAAACACAGGGACAGTGAGAGAGTGTACTGTATTAAGGGACAGTGAGAGAATGTAATATACACAAGAACAGTGACAGAGTGTAATGTGCGCAGGGACAGTGACAGAAAGTAATATACTTGGGGACAGTGAGAGAGTGTAATATACGCAGACACAATGAGAGATTGTAATATAGTCAGGGACAGCGACAGAGCGTAATATACTCAGGGACCGTGAGAGAGTGTAGTATACTCAGGGACAGTGAGAGAGTGCAATATACACAAAGACAGTGAGAGAGCCTAATATATACAGGGAAAGCGACAGAGTATAATATGCACACGGGAAGTGAGAGAGTACAATATACACGGATACTGTGAGAGAGTATAATATACACAAGAACAGTGACAGTGCACAATTTTCACAGGGACAGTGAGAGAGTGTAATATACGCAGGGACAGTAAGAGAGTGTAATATACACAGGGTCAGTGAGAGAGTGTAATATACACAGCGACAGCGACAGAGTGTAATATACACAGTAACAGCAACTGAGTGTAATATACAGCGGGACTGTGACAGAATGTAATATACACAGACACAATGTGAGAGTTTAGCATTCACCGACACAGCGACAGAGTGTAATGTACTCAGGGACAGTGAGAGAGTATAATATACAGAGAGACAGTGAGAGAGCCTAATATATACAGGGACAGCGACAGAGTGTAATATGCACAGGGACAGCGACAGAGTGTAATATGCACAGGGACAGTGAGAGAGTGTAATATACACAGGGACAGTGAGGGAGTGTAATGTTCACAGGGACATGGCAGAGTGTAATATGCACAGGGACAGTGACAGAGTGTAATATGCACAGACACAATGGGAGATTGTAATATACACCGACACAGCGACAGAGATTAATATACTCAGGGTCAGTGAGAGAGTATAATATACACAGAGACAGTGAGAGAGCTTAATATATACAGGGACAGCGACAGAGTGTAATATGCACAGGGACAGTGACAGAGTGTAATATACACAGGAACCATGAAAGAGGGACAGCGACAGAGTGTAATATACACAGGGACAGTGACAGAGTGCAACATTCACAGGGGCAGTGAGAGAGTGTAATGTACACAGGGATAGGGAGAGAGTGTAATATGCACAGAAACAGCAACAGAGTGTGATATTCACAGGGACAGTGAGAGAGTGTTATATACACAGGTACAGTGACAGAGTATAATATACACAGGGACAGTGAGAGAGTGTAATATACGCAGGGACAGTGAGAGAGTGTTATATACACAGGGACAATGAGAGAGTGTAATATACACAGGGACTGTGACAGAGTGTAATATACACAGACACAGCAACAGAGTGTAGTATACCCAGGGACTGTGACTGAGTGCAATATGCACAGAGACAGCAACAGAGTGTAATATACACAGGGACAGTGAGAGAGTGTAATATGCACAGGGACAGCGACAGAGTGTAATATGCACAGGGACAGCGACAGAGTGTAATATGCACAGGGACAGTGAGAGAGTGTAATATACACAGGGACAGTGAGGGAGTGTAATGTTCACAGGGACATGGCAGAGTGTAATATGCACAGGGACAGTGACAGAGTGTAATATGCACAGACACAATGGGAGATTGTAATATACACCGACACAGCGACAGAGATTAATATACTCAGGGTCAGTGAGAGAGTATAATATACACAGAGACAGTGAGAGAGCTTAATATATACAGGGACAGCGACAGAGTGTAATATGCACAGGGACAGTGACAGAGTGTAATATACACAGGAACCATGAAAGAGGGACAGCGACAGAGTGTAATATACACAGGGACAGTGACAGAGTGCAACATTCACAGGGGCAGTGAGAGAGTGTAATGTACACAGGGATAGGGAGAGAGTGTAATATGCACAGAAACAGCAACAGAGTGTGATATTCACAGGGACAGTGAGAGAGTGTTATATACACAGGTACAGTGACAGAGTATAATATACACAGGGACAGTGAGAGAGTGTAATATACGCAGGGACAGTGAGAGAGTGTTATATACACAGGGACAATGAGAGAGTGTAATATACACAGGGACTGTGACAGAGTGTAATATACACAGACACAGCAACAGAGTGTAGTATACCCAGGGACTGTGACTGAGTGCAATATGCACAGAGACAGCAACAGAGTGTAATATACACAGGGACAGTGAGAGAGTGTAATATGCACAGGGACAGCGACAGAGTATAGTAATGAACAGGGACAGCGAGAGAGTGAAATATAAATAGACACAGCGACAGAGTGTAATATACACAGGGACAGCAACAGAGTGTGATATTCACAGGGACAGTGAGAGAGTGTAATATGTACATGGACAGCGACAGAGTGTAATATACACAGGGACAGTGAGAGAGTGTAATGTTCACAGCGACATGGCAGAGTGTAGTATGCACAGGGACTGTGACAGAGTGTAATATGCACAGAGACAGCAACAGAGTGTGATATTCACAGGGACAGTGAGAGAATGTTATATACACAGGGACAGTGACAGAGTGTAATATGCTCAGGGACAGTAAGAGAGTGTTATATACACAGGGACAGTGAGAGAGTGCAATATACACAGAGACAGTGAGAAAGCCTAATATATATAGGGACAGCGACAGAGTGTAATATGCACAGGGACAGTGAGAGAGTTTATTATGCACACACAGTGAGAGAGTGTAATATACACAGATACAATGAGAGATTGTAGTATACTCAGGGACAGCGACAGAGTATAATATACTCAGGGACATTGAGAGAGTGCAATATACACAGAGACAGTGAGAGAGCCTAATATATATAGGGACAGCGACAGAGTGTAATATGCACAGGGACAGTGACAGAGTGTAATATACACAGGGACTGTGACAGAGTGCAACATACACAGGGACAGTGAGAGAGTGTATTGTACACAGGGATAGGGAGAGAGTGTAATATGCACAGAGACAGCAACAGAGTGTGATATTCAGAGGGACAGTGAGAGAGTGTTATATACACAGGTACAGTGACAGAGTATAATATACACAGGGACAGTGACAGAATGCAATATACACAGGGACAGTGAGAGAGTGTACTGTATACAGGGACAGTGAGACAGTGTAATATACACAAGAACAGTGACAGAGTGTCATGTACACAGGGACAGTGACAGAATGTAATATACACGGGGACAGTGAGAGAGTGTAATATACACAGATACAATGAGAGATTGTAGTATACTCAGGGACAGCGACTGAGTGTAATATACTCAGGGACAGTGAGAGAGTGCAATATACACAGAAACAGTGAGAGAGCCTAATATATATAGGGACAGCGACAGAGTGTAATATGCACACGGACAGTGAGAGAGTTTAATATGCACACACAGTGAGAGAGTGTAATATACATAGGTAAAGTGTGAGAGCCTAATATATACAGGGACAGAGACAGTTTCCAATATACACAGGGACAGTGAGAAAGTGCAATATACACAGACACAGTGAGAGAGTGTAATATACACAAGAACAGTGATAGCTTTCAATATACACAGGGACAGTGAGAGAGTGTAATACATGCAGGGACAGTAAGAGTGTAATATACACAGGGTCAGTGAGAGAGTGTAATATACATAGGGACAGCGACAGAGTGTAATATACACAGGGACTGTGACAAAGTGTAATATACACAGACACAATGTGAGATTGTAATATACACCGACACAGCGACAGAGTTTAATATACTCAGGGACAGTGAGAGAGTATAATATACACAGAGACAGTGAGAGAGCCTAATATATACAGTGACAGTGACAGAGTATAATATACACAGGGACAGTGAGAGAGTTTAATATGCACACACAGTGAGAGAGTGTAATATACACAGGTACAGTGACAGAGTGTAATGTAGACAGGCACAGTGACATTGTGTAATATACACAGGGACAGTGAGAGAGTGTAATATACACAAGAACAGTGACAGTTTTCAATATACACAGGGACAGTGAGAGAGTGTAATACATACAGGGACAGTAAGAGTGTAATATACACAGGGTCAGTGAGAGAGTGTAATATGCACACACAGTGAGAGAGTGTAATATACACAGGTACAGTGACAGAGTGTAATGTAGACAGGGACAGTGAGAGAGTGTAATATACACAAGAACAGTGACAGTTTTCAATATACACAGGGACAGTGAGAGAGTGTAATACATGCAGGGACAGTAAGAGTGTAATATACACAGGGTCAGTGAGAGAGTGTAATATACATAGGGACAGCGACAGAGTGTAATATACACAGGGACTGTGACAGAGTGTAATATACACAGACACAATGGGAGATTGTAATATACACCGACACAGCGACAGAGTTTAATATACTCAGGGACAGTGAGAGAGTGTTATATACACAGGGACAGTGCGAGAGTGTAATATGCACAGGGACTGTGACAGAGTGTACTATGCACCGAGACAGCGACAGACTGTAATATACTCAGGGACAGTGAGAGAGTGCAATATACACAGAAACAGTGAGAGAGTGTAATATACACAGGAACCATGACAGAAGGACAGTGACGGAGTGTAATATACACAGGGACAGTGACAGAGTGCAACATTCACAGGGACAGTGAGAGTATAATGTACACAGGTATAGGGAGAGAGTGTAATATGCACAAAGACATCAACAGAGTGTGATATTCACAGGGACAGTGAGAGAGTGTTATAGACACAGTGACAGTGACAGTGTATAATATACAGAGAGACAGTGAGAGAGTGTAATATACGCAGGGACAGTAAGAGAGTGTTATATACACAGGGACAGTGAGAGAGTGTAATATGCACAGGGACTGTGACAGAGTGTACTATGCACCGAGACAGCGACAGAGTGCAACATACACAGGGACAGTGAGAGAGTGTAATGTAAACAGGGATAGGGAGAGAGTGTAACATGAACAGAGACAGCAACAGAGTGTGATATTCACAGGGACAGTGAGAGAGAGTTTTATACACTGGGACAGTGACAGTGTATAATATACACAGGGACAGTGACAGTGGGTAATATACACAGGGATAGTGAGAGAGTGTAATATACGCAGGGACAGTAAGAGAGTGTTATATACACAGGGACAGTGAGAGAGTGTAATATACGCAGGGACAGTAAGAGAGTGTTATATACACAGGGACAGTAAGCGAGTGTAATATACACAGGGTCAGTGACAGAGTGTAATATACACAGGGACAGAGACAGAATGTAATATACACAGACACAGCAACAGAGTGTAATATACACAGGGACTGTGACAGAGTGTAATATACACAGACACAATGAGAGATTGCAATATACACCAACACAGCATCAGAGTGTAATATACTCAGGGTCAGTGAGAGAGTATAATATACACAGAGACAGTGAGAGAGCCTAATACATACAGGGACAGCGACAGAGTGTAATATGCACAGGGACAGTGAGAGTGTTTAATATACACACGCTGAGAGAGTGTAATATACACAGGTACAGTGACAGAGATTATGTAAAGAGGCACAGCGACAGTGTGTAATATACACAGGGACAGTGACAGAGTGTAATATACACAGGGACTGTGACAGAGGGGCAGTGACAGAGTGCAATATACACATGGACCGTGACAGAGTGCAACATACACAGGGACAGTGAGAGAGTGTATTGTACACAGGGATAGGGAGAGAGTGTAATATGCACAGAAACAGCAACAGAGTGTAATATTCACAGGGACAGTGAGAGAGTGTTATATACACAGGTACAGTGACAGAGTATAATATACACAGGGACAGTGAGAGAGTGTAATATGCACAGGGACTGTGACAGAGTGTAATATACACAGATACAGCAACAGAGTGTAGTATACCCAGGGACTGTGAGAGAGTGCAATATGCACAGAGACAGCAACAGAGTGTAATATACTCAGGGACAGTGAGAGAGTGCAATATATACAGACACAGTGAGCGAGTGTAATATACATAAGAACAGTGACAGAGTGTAATGTACACAGGGACAGTGACAGAATGAAATATCCCTGGGGACAATGAGTGTGTGTACTATATACAGGGACAGTGAGAGTGTAATATACTCAGGGATGGTGAGAGTGTGCAATATACACCGAGACAGTGAGAGAGCGTAATATACACAGGGACAGTGAGAGAGTGTAATATGCACAGGGACAGCGACAGAGTGTAGTAATGAACAGGGACAATGAGAGATTGCAATATACACCGACACAGCATCAGAGTGTAATATACTCAGGGACAGTGAGAGAGTATAATATACACAGAGACAGTGAGAGAGCCTAATATATACAGGGACAGCGACAGAGTGTAATATGCACAGGGACAGTGAGAGTGTGTAATATACACAGACACAGCGACAGATTGTAATATACTCTGGGAGAGTGAGAGAGTGCAATATACACAGACACAGTGAGCGAGTGTAATATGCACAGGGACAGCGACAGAGTGTAGTAATGAACAGGGACAGCGAGAGAGTGAAATATAAATAGACACAGTGACAGAGTGTAATATACACAGGGACAGTGAGAGAGTGTAATGTTCACAGGGACATGGCAGAGTGTGATATTCACAGGGACAGTGAGAGAGTGTTATAGACACAGGGACAGTGACAGTGTATAATATACACAGGGACAGTGAGAGAGTGTAATATGTACAGGGACAGTGAGAGAGTGTAATATGTACAGGGACTGTGACAGAGTGTAATATGCACACTGACACAGCAACAGAGTGTAGTATACACAGGGACAGTGACAGTGTATAATATACACAGGGACAATGACAGAGTGTAATATACGCAGGGACAGTGAGGGACTGCAATATACACAGAGACAGTGAGAGAGCGTAATATGCACAGGGACAGCGACAGAGTGTAATAATGAACAGGGACAGCGAGAGAGTGAAAAATAATTAGACATAGCGACAGAGTGTAATATACACAGGGACAGTGAGAGCGTGTAATGTTCACAGGGACATGGCAGAGTGTAATATACAGAAGAACAGTGACAGAGTGTAATGTGCGCAGGGACAGTGACAGAATGTAATATACACAGGGACAGTGAGAGAGTGTAATATGCACAGGGACTGTGACAGAGTGTAATATGCACACTGACACAGCAACAGAGTGTAGTATACACAGGGACAGTGACAGTGTATAATATACACAGGGACAGTGACAGAGTGTAATATACGCAGGGACAGTGAGGGACTGCAATATACACAGAGACAGTGAGAGAGCGTAATATGCACAGGGACAGCGACAGAGTGTAATAATGAACAGGGACAGCGAGAGAGTGAAAAATAATTAGACACAGCGACAGAGTGTAATATACACAGGGACAGTGAGAAAGTGTAATGTTCACAGGGACATGGCAGAGTGTAATATACACAAGAACAGTGACAGAGTGTAATGTGCGCAGGGACAGTGACAGAATGTAATATACACAGGGACAGTGAGAGAGTGTAATATACACAGACACAATGAGAGATTCTAATATAGTCAGGGACAGCGACAGAGTGTAATATATTCAGGGATAGTGAGAGTGTGTAATATACACAGACACAATGAGAGATTGTAATATAGACTGGGACAGCGACAGAGCGTAATATACTCAGGGACAGTGAGAGAGTGTAGTATACTCAGGGACAGTGAGAGAGTGCAATATACACAGAGACAGTGAGAGAGCCTAATATATACAGGGATAGCGACAGAGTGTAATATGCACACGGACAGTGAAAGAGTTTAAGATACACACACAGTGAGAGAGTGTAATATACACAGGTACAGTGAGAGAGCCTAATATATACAGCGACAGCGACAGAGTGTAATATGCCCAGGGACAGTGGGAGAGTGTAATACACATAGGGACAGTGACAGAGTGTAATATGCACAGGGACAGTGACGGAGTGTAATATAGACGGGGACATTAAGAGAGTGCAATATACACTGGGATAGTGACAGAGCATAATATACTTAGGGTCCGTGACAGAGTGTAATATACACCGGGACAGTGACAGAGTGTATTGTACACAGGAATAGTGACAGAGTGCAACATGCACTGAGACAGCGACAGAATGTAATATCCAGACGGACAGTGAGTGTAATATACACAGGGACAGTGACAGAGTTTAAATACACAGGGACAGTGAGAGAGTGTAATCTACACAGGGACTGTGACATAGTATAACATGGACTGAGACAGCGACAGAGTGTAATATACAGAAAGCCAGTGAAAGTGTGTAATCCACACAGAGACGGTGACAGAGTGTAATATACATTGTGACATTGAGAGATTGTAATATGTGCAAGGACAGTGACAGAGTGTAATATGCACTGAGACAGTGACAGAATGTAATGTACACAGGGACAACATGTAATCCCATTGTATCCTCAGACTTACTGCTCTCCTCACGATCTCCCTGTATCTTCAGTCTTACAGCCGTCTTCTAAATCCCCCTGTATCCCCAGACTTACTGCTCTCCACCCGATGCCCCTGTATCCTCCATCGTTATTGTTCACTGCTCCTTTGTAACGTTGTACCTTTCGTTAAGGCACTTGGCAACCCAGGAGGTGGAGGCCCCATCAATTGCAGCATACCATAATCCCTGCCTCCTTAAAGACCTTGGCAATGTGCGTCCTCAAGTATACTGTATCCTCAGCTCCAGACCCTCCTCCAGCCCCCTGGCCTGCCCTGGACAAAAGTCTTTCGTGTGGAAATGTGATCACAGCCTTGTGAATGCAAAGTGAATGCTGATCATATGGAGTTTCTCTGGTGCCAGTTGCCTTTTTCTGAATTGTTGCCTTGTGGTTCTTCCTCAGGTGGCTCTTGTGAGTCAGGAGCCCGTGCTGTTTGCTCGCTCAGTGGAGACAAACATTGCCTACGGACTTGATGGGAAACCCACGCAAGCGGTAAAACGTGCAGCGGAGCGCGCTGATGCTGACCGGTTCATCTCTAAACTGAAAGATCAATATAAAACCGGTGAGGGGTGAATGGAGAGAGGTTAAACACAGCGTGAGGGAAGATTAAACACAGAGTGAGGGGGGGTTAAACACAGAGTGAGGGGGGTATTAAACACAGAGTGAGGGGGGAGATTAAACACAGAGTGAGGGGGGAGATTAAACACAGAGTGAGGGGGGAGATTAAACACAGAGTGAGGGGAGATTAAACACAGAGTGAGGGGGGTATTAAACACAGAGTGGGGGGGGGGGTTAAACACAGAGTGAGGGGAGATTAAACACAGAATGAGGGGGGTATTAAACACAGAGTGGGGGGGGGGATTAAACACAGAGTGAGGGGAGATTAAGCACAGAGTGAGGGGGGAGATTAAACACAGAGTGAGGGGGGGTTAAACACAGAGTGAGGGGGGTTAAACACAGAATGAGGGGGGGGTTAAACACAGAGTGAGGGGGGATAAAACACAGTGAGGGGGGTATTAAACACAGAGTGGGGTGGGGTTAAACACAGAGTGAGGGGGGCTTAAACACAGTGAGGGGGGCTTAAACACAGAGTGAGGGGGGTATTAAACACAGAGTGAGGGGGGTATTAAACACAGAGTGGGGGGGGTTAAACACAGAGTGAGGGGAGATTAAACACAGAGTGAGGGGGGTATTAAACACAGAGTGAGGGGGGGTTAAACACAGAGTGAGGGGGGTATTAAACACAGAGTGAGGGGGGTATTAAACACAGAGTGAGGGGGGTATTAAACACAGAGTGGGGGGAGATTAAACACAGAGTGAGGGGGGTATTAAACACAGAGTGAGGGGGGGTTAAACACAGTGAGGGGGGTATTAAACACAGAGTGAGGGGGGTATTAAACACAGAGTGAGGGGGGTATTAAACACAGAGTGAGGGGAGATTAAACACAGAGTGAGGGGGGTATTAACCACAGAGTGAGGGGGGTTAAACACAGTGAGGGGTGTATTAAACACAGAGTGAGGGGGTATTAAACACAGAGTGAGGGGGGTATTAAACACAGAGTGAGGGGGGTATTAAACACAGAGTGGGGGGAGATTAAACACAGAGTGAGGGGGGTATTAAACACAGAGTGACGGGGGGTTAAACACAGTGAGGGGGGTATTAACCACAGAGTGAGGGGGGTACTAAGCACAGAGTGAGGGGGGTATTAAACACAGAGTAAGGGGAGATTAAACACAGAGTGAGGGGGGAGATTAAACACAGAGTGAGGGGGGAGATTAAACACAGAGTGAGGGGGGAGATTAAACACAGAGTGAGGGGGGTATTAAACACAGAGTGAGGGGGGGTTAAACACAGAGTGAGGGGGGGTTAAACACAGAGTGAGGGGGGTATTAAACACAGAGTGAGGGGGGAGATTAAACACAGAGTGAGGGGGGAGATTAAACACAGAGTGAGGGGGGAGATTAAACACAGAGTGAGGTGGGATTAAACACAGAGTGAGGGGAGATTAAACACAGAGTGAGGGGGGAGATTAAACACAGAGTGAGGGGGGAGATTAAACACAGAGTGAGAGGGGGATTAAACACAGAGTGAGGTGGGATTAAACACAGAATGAGGGGGGAGATTAAACACAGAATGAGGGGGGAGATTAAACACAGAGTGAGGGGGGAGATTAAACACAGAGTGAGGGGGGTATTAAACACAGAGTGAGGGGGGTATTAAACACAGAGTGAGGGGGGAGATTAAACACAGAGTGAGGGGGGTATTAAACACAGAGTGAGGGGGGAGATTAAACACAGAGTGAGGGGGGTATTAAACACAGAGTGAGGGGGAGATTAAACACAGAGTGAGGGGGGGATTAAACACAGAGTGAGGGGGAGATTAAACACAGAGTGAGGGAGAGTATTAAACACAGAGTGAGGGAGAGTATTAAACACAGAGTGAGGGGGGAGATTAAACACAGAGTGAGGGGGGGATTAAACACAGAGTGAGGGGGGAGATTAAACACAGAGTGAGGGGGGGTTAAACACAGAGTGAGGGAGAGTATTAAACACAGAGTGAGGGGGGAGATTAAACACAGAGTGAAGGGGGATTAAACATAGAGTGAGAGGGGGATTAAACACAGAATGAGGTGGGATTAAACAGAGTGAGGGGGCGATTAAACACAGAGTGAAGAGGGAGGTTAAACACAGAGTGGGGGGGAGATTAAAACAGAGTGAGGGGGGGTTAAACACAGAGTGAGTGGGAGAGGTTAAACACAGAGTGAGGGGGGATTAAACACAGAGTGAGAGGGGGATTAAACACAGAGTGAGGTGGGATTAAACACAGAGTGAGGGGGCGATTAAACACAGAGTGAAGAGGGAGATTAAACACAGTTGGGGGGAGATTAAAGACAGAGTGAGGGGGGATTTAACACAGAGTGGGGGGGATTAAGAACAGAATGAGGGGAGGGATTAAACACAGAATGAGGGGGACAGTAAACGCAGAGTTGGGGGTGGGGGTTAAACACAGAGTGGGTGAGATTAAACACAGAGTGAAGGGGGGGATTAAACACTGAGTGAGAGGAGGGACTAAACACAGAGTAAGGGGGAGAGATTAAACACAAATTGGGGAGATTAAACACAGAGTGAGGGGGGGGGAATTAAGAACAGAGTGAGGGTAGGGATTAAACACAGAGTGAGGGGGACAGTAAACGCAGAGTTGGTGAGGGGGGTTAAACACAGATTGGGTGAGATTAAACATAGAGTGAAGTGGGGAGGATTAAACACTGAGTGAGGGGAGGGACTAAACACAGAGTGAGGGGGAGAGATTAAACACAGATTGGGGAGATTAAACACAGAGTGAAGGTGTAGATTGAATACAGAGAGAGGGGGGAGATTAAGCACAGAGTGAGGGAAGGTTAAGCACATTGTGAGGGGAGATTAAACACAAAGTGAAGGGCAGATTAAACATAAAGTGAGGGAGAGATTAAACACAGAGTGAGGGGGAGATTAAACACAAAGTGAGGGGGGATTAAGCACAGAGTGAGGGGGGATTAAAGACATGGTGGGGTGGGTTAAACACAGAGTGAGTGGGAGATCAAACACAGAGTGAAGGGGAGATTAAACACAGAGTGAGGCGAATGATTAAGCAGAGTCAGGGTGGTTAAACAGAGTGTGATGCGGGAGATTAAATACAGAGTCGGGGGAGATTAAACATTAGAGTAAAGGGGTATTTAACACAGAGTGAGGGGGGGATTGAGAACAGAATGAGGGTAGGGATTAAACACAGAGTGTGAGGGGGTCAGATTAAACACAGAGTGAGGAGGTGATAAAACAGTGTGAGTGGGGAGACCAAACACAGAGTGAGTGGGGGGAGAGATTGAACACGGAGTGAGGGGGAGATGAAAGACAGAGTGAGGGGGGGTGGTTAAACACAGAGTGAGGGGGAGGTTAAACACAGAGTGAGGATGGGAGAGAATGAACCAAGAGTGAGGGAGAGATTAAACACTGCATGAGGGGGAGATTAAGGACATTATGACGGGACGATTAAACAGAGAGTGAGGAGGGAGATTAAACACAGAGCGAGGAGGAGCTTAAACACAGAGTGAGGGGACATTAAACACAGAGTGGAGTGGGTTAAACACAGAGTGAGGGGAATGATTAAGCACAGAGTCAGGGGGGTTAAACACAGAGTGATGGGGGAGATTAAATACAGAGTCGGGGGGAGATTAAACAGAGAGTAAAGGGGTATTTAACACAGAGTGAGGGGGGGATTGAGAACAGAATGAGGGTAGGGATTAAACACAGAGTGAGGGGGACAGTAAACGCAGAGTGGGGTGGTTAAACACAGAGTGAAGGGGGGGATTAAACACAGAGTCAGGGGGGAGATTAAACACAGAGTAAGGGTAGATTAAACACAGAGTGAGGGGGGATTAAGAACAGAATGAGGGGAGGGATTAAACACAGAATGAGGGGGACAGTAAATGCAGAGTTTTGGGGGGTGTTAAACACAGAGCAGGTGAGATTAAACACTGAGTGAAGGGGGGATTAAACACTGAGTGAGGGGAGGGACTAAACACAGAGTGAGGGGGAGAGATAAAACAGATTGGGGAGATTAAACACAGAGTGAGGAGGGCGGATTAAGAACAGAATGAGGGTAGGGATTAAACACAGAGTGAGGGGGACAGTAAACACAGAGTGAAGGGGGGATTAAACACAGAGTAAAGGGAGATTTAACACATAGTTGGGGGGGGGATTAAGAACAGAATGAGGGGAGGGATTAAACACAGAATGAGGGGGACAGTAAACGCAGAGTTGCGGGGGGAGCGGGGTTAAACATAGAGTGGGTGAGATTAAACACAGAATGAAGGGGGGGATTAAACACTGAGTGAGGGGAGGGACTAAACACACAGCGATGGGGAGAGATAAAACACAGGTTGGGGAGATTAAACACAGTGAAGGGTAGATTGAACACAGAGAGGGGGGGAGATAAAACACAAAGTGAGGGGCAGATTAAACACAAAGTGAGGGGGAGAGGTTAAACACAGCGAGGGGGTGTTTGAAAACAGTGTGTGTTGGGGGGGTTAAACACAGAGTGAGGGGGAGAGATTAAATATAGAGTGAGGGGGAGAGATTAAATATAGAGTGAGGGGGAGAGATTAAACACAGAGTGAGGGGGAGAGATTAAAAACAGAGTGAGGGAGAGCTTAAATATAGAGTGAGGGAGAGAGATTAAACACAGAGTGAGGGGGAGAGATTAAAAACAGACTGAGGGGAGACATTACACACAGTGAGGGGGGAGATTAAACACAGAGTGAGGGGGGGTTTAAAGTGAGTGGGGGATTAAACACAGAGTGAAGCGGGAGATTAAACACAGGGTGAGGGGGGATGAAACACAGAGTGAGGGGGGAGAGATTAAACACAGAGTGAGGGGGAGAGATTAAACACAGATTGGGGAGATTAAACACAGAGTGAAGGGGTAGATTGAATTTGGAGAGAGGGGGTAGATTAAACACAGTGTGAGGGGAGATTAAGCACAGAGTGAGGGGGAGATTAAACACAAAGTGAGGGGGAGATTAACACAGAGTGAGGGGGGGACATTAAACACAGAGTGAGTGTGGGAGATTAAACAAAGAGTGAGGGGGAGGTTAAACACAGAGTGCAGTTGGGTCAGATTAAACACAGTGAGGGGGAGTTTGAACACAGTGTGTGTGGGGGTGGTTAAACACAAAGTGAGGGGGAGAGATTAAAAACAGAGTGAGGGAGAGATTAAATAGAGAGTGAGGGGAGACATTAAATATAGAGTGAGGGAGAGAGATTAAACACAGAGTGAGGGGGAGAGATTAAAAACAGAGTGAGGGAGAGATTAAATATAGAGTGAGGGGAGAGATTAAACACAGTGAGGGAGTGAGATTAAAAACATTGATGTCGAGATTAAACACAGAGCAAGAGGGAGAGATTAAACACATAGCGAGAGGGAGTGATTAAAAACAGTGTGGGTGGAAATTAAAGACAGTGAGGGGGGAGATTAAACCCTGAGTGAGGGGAGGGATTAAACACAGAATGACGGGGAGAAATTAAAAATGGAGTGAGAGAGATTTAACACAGAGTGAGGGGCGATTAAGAACAGAATGAGGGGAAGGATTAAACACAGAGCGAAGAGGAGATTAAACACAGAGTGAGGGGGGGGATTAAACACACAGTGAGGGGAGAGATTAAACACAGAGTGAGGGGAGGGTTAAACACAGAGTGAGGGGAGAGATTAAACACAGAGTGAGGGGGGGATTAAACACAGAGTGAGGGGGATTAAACACAGAGTGAAGTGGGAGATTAAACACAGAGTGAGGGGAGATTAAACACAGAGTGAGGGGAGATTAAACACAGAGTGAGGGGGGATTAAACACAGAGTGAGGGGGAGATTAAACACAGAGTGAGGGGGGGACATTAAACACAAAGTGAGGGTGGGAGATTAAACAAAGAGTGAGGGGGAGATCAAACAGTGCGAGTGGGGTGACTACACACAGAGTGAGTGGGGGGAGAAATTGAACACAGAGTGAGGGGGGGGATTAAACACAGAGTGAGGGGGAGGTTAAACACAGAATGAGGATGGGAGAGAATGAACCAAGAGTGTGGGAGAGATTAAACACAGAATGAGGGGGAGATTAAGCACATTATGACGGGATGATTAAACACAGAGTGCGGAGGGAGATTAAACACAGAGCGAAGAGGAGATTAAACACAGAGTGAGGGAGAGATTAAACAAAGAGTGCAGTGGGTTAAACACAGAGTGAGGGGAATGATTAAGCACAGAGTCAGGGGTGTTAAACACAGAGTGATTGGGGAGATTAAATACAGAGTCAGGGGGGATTAAGAATAGAATGAGGGGAGGGATTATACACAGAGTGAGGGGACAGTAAACGCAGAGTGGGCGGGGGCGGGTTAAACACAGAGTGAAGGGGGGGAGTAAACACAGAGTCAGGGGGAAGAATAAACACAGAGCGAAGAGGAGATTAAACACAGAGTGAGGGGAGAGATTAAACACAGAGTGGGGGGGGGGATTAAACACAGTGAGGGGAGAGATTAAACACAGAGTGAGGGGGAGATTAAACACAGAGTGAGGGGGATTAAGCACAGAGTGAAGCGGGAGATTAAACACAGAGTGAGGGGAGATTAAACACCGAGTGAAGCGGGAGATTAAACACAGAGTGAGGGGGGGTTAAACACAGAGTGAGGGGGGTATTAAACACACAGTGAGGGGGGTATTAAACACAGAGTGAGGGGGGTATTAAACACAGAGTGAGGGGAGATTAAACACAGAGTGAGGGGAGATTAAACACAGAGTGAGGGGGGTATTAAACACAGAGTGAGGGGGGTATTAAACACAGAGTGAGGGGGGGTTAAACACAGAGTGAGGGGAGATTAAACAGAGAGTGAGGGGGGAGATTAAACACAGAGTGAGGGGGGAGATTAAACACAGAGTGAGGGGGGAGATTAAACACAGAGTGAGAGGGGTATTAAACACAGAGTGAGGGGGGTTTAAACACAGAGTGAGGGGAGAGATTAAACACAGAGTGAGGGGGGAGATTAAACACAGAGTGAGGGGAGATTAAACACAGAGTGAGGGGGGATTAAACACAGAGTGAGGGGGAGGGGGGAGATTAAACACAGAGTGAGGGGGGGACATTAAACACAAAGTGAGGTTGGGAGATTAAACAAAGAGTGAGGGGGAGATCAAACAGTGTGAGTGGGGTGACTAAACACAGAGTGAGTTGGGGGAGAGATTGAACACAGAGTGAGGGGGGGCATTAAACACAGAGTGAAGGGGAGGTTAAACACAGAGTGAGGATGGGAGAGAATGAACCAAGAGTGCGGGAGAGATTAAACACAGAATGAGGGGGAGATTAAGCACATTATGACGGGATGATTAAACACAGAGTGCAGAGGGAGATTAAACACAGAGCGAGGAGGAGATTAAACACAGAGTGAGGGGGAGATTAAACAAAGAGTGCAGTGGGTTAAACACAGAGTGAGGGGAATGATTAAGCACAGAGTCAGGGGTGTTAAACACAGAGTGATGGAGGAGATTAAATACAGAGTCAGGGGGGATTAAGAATAGAATGAGGGGAGGGTTAAACACAGAGTGAGGGGACAGTAAACGCAGAGTGGGCGGGGGCGGGTTAAACACAGAGTGAAGGGGGGGAGTAAACACAGAGTCGGGGGAAGATTAAACACAGAGTAAGGGGAGATTAAACACAGAGTGAGGGTGGATTAAGAACAGAATGAGGGGAGGGATTAAACACAGAGTGAGGGGGACAGTAAATGCAGATGGGGGGGTGGTGTTAAACACAGATTGGGTGAGATTAAATACAGAGTGAAAGGGGGGATTAAACACTGAGTGAGGGGTGGGACTAAACACAGAGTGAGGGGGAGAGATTTAACACAGAGTGGGGTGGGTTGAACGCAGAGTGAGGGGGGGAGATTTAACACAGAGTGAGTGTAGATTAAAGACAGAGTGAGGGGGGAGGTATTAAACACAGAGTTAGTGGAGGGTTTAAACTCAGATTGAAGGGAGATTAAACACAGACTGAGGGGGAGATTAAACACAGAGTGAGGGGGAGAGATTAAACACATAGTGAGGGGGAGAGATTGAAAACAGAGTGAGGGAGGGAAATTAAATACAGTGAGGGAGGAGATTAAACACTGAGTGAGCAGAGGGATTAAACACAGAGTGAGGGGAGAGTAACACAGACTGAGGGGGAGATTAAACATAGAGTGAGGTGTTGATTAAACACAGAGTGAGGGGGGGAGATTAAACGCAGTGTGAGTGGGGGATTAAACACAGAGTGGGGGGGAACATAGAGTGAGGGGAGAGAAGGTAAACACAGAGTGAGGGGAGGGATTAAACAGAGTGAGAGGCCAGATTAAACATAGAGTGAGGAGGTATATTAAACACAGAGTGGGGTGGGTTGAACGCAGAGTGAGGGGGGAGATTAAACACGGAATGAGGGGGCAGACTAAACACAGAGTGAGGGGGCAGAATAAACACAGAGTGAGGGGGAGAGGTTAAACAAAGTGAGGGGGAGCTTAAACACAGAGTGAGGTGGGAGTTTAAACACAGAATAAGGGGAGAGGTTAAACACAGAATAAGGGTGGAGGTTAAACACAGAGTGATGGGGAGAGATTAAAAACAGAGTGAGGGGTTAAACACAGAGTGAGGGGGGAGAGATTAAATCCAGAGTGAGGGGGCTTAAACATAGAGTGAGTCGGGGTATTAAGCACAGAGTGAGCGGAGGGTTTAAACACAGAGTGAGGGGAGATTAAACACAGACTGAGGGGCAGATTAAACACAGGGTGACGTGGTGATTAAACACATAGTGGGGGAGTTAAACACAGAGTGAGGGGGAGAGATTAAAAACAGAGTGAATGGGGGAAATTAAACATATGAGGGGGGAGATTAAACACTGAGTGAGGGGAGGGATTAAACACAGAGTGAGGAGGGGGGATTAAACACAGAATGAGGGATGGGAATTAAACACAGAGTGAGAGCGGGCAGATTAAACACAGAGTGAGGGGATTAAACCCAGATTGAGGGGGGAGAGATTAGACACAGAGTGAGGAACGAGATTAAACACATAGTGAGGGGGTGCTTAAACACTGAGTGAGGAGGGGAAATTAAACACAGAGTGAGGAGGGAAATTAAACAGAGTTGGGCGGTGTTAAACACAGAGTGAGGGGGAGAGATTAAACACATAGCGAGGGGGAGAGATTGAAAACAGAGTGAGGGAGGGAAATTAAATACAGTGAGGGAGGAGATTAAACACTGAGTGAGCAGAGGGATCAAACACAGAGTGAGGGGAGATTAAACACCGAGCGAGGGGGGCCTTCAACACAGTGTGAGGGGAGGGATTAAGCACAGCGAGGAGGACTGTAAACACAGAGTGATGGGGGGTGGGGGTTAAACACAGAATGAGCAGGGATAGATTAAACACAGAGTTGGGGAGGGGGTGTTAAACACAGAGTTAGGGGTGAGATTAAACACAGAGTGAGGGAGGTATTAAACACAGAGTGAGAAGGAGGGATAAACACAGAATGAGGGTGGGGAATTAAACACAGTGAGGGGGGAGATTAAACACTGAGTGAGGTGAGGGATTAAACACAGAGTGAGGAGGGGAGATTAAACACAGAATGAGGGATGGGAATTAAACACAGAGTGAGGGGGGAGATTAAACACAGAGTGAGAGGGGGATTAAACACAGAGTGAGGTGGGATTAAACACAGAATGAGGGGGGAGATTAAACACAGAATGAGGGGGGAGATTAAACACAGAGTGAGGGGGGAGATTAAACACAGAGTGAGGGGGGTATTAAACACAGAGTGAGGGGGGTATTAAACACAGAGTGAGGGGGGAGATTAAACACAGAGTGAGGGGGGTATTAAACACAGAGTGAGGGGGGAGATTAAACACAGAGTGAGGGGGGTATTAAACACAGAGTGAGGGGGAGATTAAACACAGAGTGAGGGGGGGATTAAACACAGAGTGAGGGGGAGATTAAACACAGAGTGAGGGAGAGTATTAAACACAGAGTGAGGGAGAGTATTAAACACAGAGTGAGGGGGGAGATTAAACACAGAGTGAGGGGGGGATTAAACACAGAGTGAGGGGGGAGATTAAACACAGAGTGAGGGGGGGTTAAACACAGAGTGAGGGAGAGTATTAAACACAGAGTGAGGGGGGAGATTAAACACAGAGTGAAGGGGGATTAAACATAGAGTGAGAGGGGGATTAAACACAGAATGAGGTGGGATTAAACAGAGTGAGGGGGCGATTAAACACAGAGTGAAGAGGGAGGTTAAACACAGAGTGGGGGGGAGATTAAAACAGAGTGAGGGGGGGTTAAACACAGAGTGAGTGGGAGAGGTTAAACACAGAGTGAGGGGGGATTAAACACAGAGTGAGAGGGGGATTAAACACAGAGTGAGGTGGGATTAAACACAGAGTGAGGGGGCGATTAAACACAGAGTGAAGAGGGAGATTAAACACAGTTGGGGGGAGATTAAAGACAGAGTGAGGGGGGATTTAACACAGAGTGGGGGGGATTAAGAACAGAATGAGGGGAGGGATTAAACACAGAATGAGGGGGACAGTAAACGCAGAGTTGGGGGTGGGGGTTAAACACAGAGTGGGTGAGATTAAACACAGAGTGAAGGGGGGGATTAAACACTGAGTGAGAGGAGGGACTAAACACAGAGTAAGGGGGAGAGATTAAACACAAATTGGGGAGATTAAACACAGAGTGAGGGGGGGGGAATTAAGAACAGAGTGAGGGTAGGGATTAAACACAGAGTGAGGGGGACAGTAAACGCAGAGTTGGTGAGGGGGGTTAAACACAGATTGGGTGAGATTAAACATAGAGTGAAGTGGGGAGGATTAAACACTGAGTGAGGGGAGGGACTAAACACAGAGTGAGGGGGAGAGATTAAACACAGATTGGGGAGATTAAACACAGAGTGAAGGTGTAGATTGAATACAGAGAGAGGGGGGAGATTAAGCACAGAGTGAGGGAAGGTTAAGCACATTGTGAGGGGAGATTAAACACAAAGTGAAGGGCAGATTAAACATAAAGTGAGGGAGAGATTAAACACAGAGTGAGGGGGAGATTAAACACAAAGTGAGGGGGGATTAAGCACAGAGTGAGGGGGGATTAAAGACATGGTGGGGTGGGTTAAACACAGAGTGAGTGGGAGATCAAACACAGAGTGAAGGGGAGATTAAACACAGAGTGAGGCGAATGATTAAGCAGAGTCAGGGTGGTTAAACAGAGTGTGATGCGGGAGATTAAATACAGAGTCGGGGGAGATTAAACATTAGAGTAAAGGGGTATTTAACACAGAGTGAGGGGGGGATTGAGAACAGAATGAGGGTAGGGATTAAACACAGAGTGTGAGGGGGTCAGATTAAACACAGAGTGAGGAGGTGATAAAACAGTGTGAGTGGGGAGACCAAACACAGAGTGAGTGGGGGGAGAGATTGAACACGGAGTGAGGGGGAGATGAAAGACAGAGTGAGGGGGGGTGGTTAAACACAGAGTGAGGGGGAGGTTAAACACAGAGTGAGGATGGGAGAGAATGAACCAAGAGTGAGGGAGAGATTAAACACTGCATGAGGGGGAGATTAAGGACATTATGACGGGACGATTAAACAGAGAGTGAGGAGGGAGATTAAACACAGAGCGAGGAGGAGCTTAAACACAGAGTGAGGGGACATTAAACACAGAGTGGAGTGGGTTAAACACAGAGTGAGGGGAATGATTAAGCACAGAGTCAGGGGGGTTAAACACAGAGTGATGGGGGAGATTAAATACAGAGTCGGGGGGAGATTAAACAGAGAGTAAAGGGGTATTTAACACAGAGTGAGGGGGGGATTGAGAACAGAATGAGGGTAGGGATTAAACACAGAGTGAGGGGGACAGTAAACGCAGAGTGGGGTGGTTAAACACAGAGTGAAGGGGGGGAATAAACACAGAGTCAGGGGGGAGATTAAACACAGAGTAAGGGTAGATTAAACACAGAGTGAGGGGGGATTAAGAACAGAATGAGGGGAGGGATTAAACACAGAATGAGGGGGACAGTAAATGCAGAGTTTTGGGGGGTGTTAAACACAGAGCAGGTGAGATTAAACACTGAGTGAAGGGGGGATTAAACACTGAGTGAGGGGAGGGACTAAACACAGAGTGAGGGGGAGAGATAAAACAGATTGGGGAGATTAAACACAGAGTGAGGAGGGCGGATTAAGAACAGAATGAGGGTAGGGATTAAACACAGAGTGAGGGGGACAGTAAACACAGAGTGAAGGGGGGATTAAACACAGAGTAAAGGGAGATTTAACACATAGTTGGGGGGAGGATTAAGAACAGAATGAGGGGAGGGATTAAACACAGAATGAGGGGGACAGTAAACGCAGAGTTGCGGGGGGAGCGGGGTTAAACATAGAGTGGGTGAGATTAAACACAGAATGAAGGGGGGGATTAAACACTGAGTGAGGGGAGGGACTAAACACACAGCGATGGGGAGAGATAAAACACAGGTTGGGGAGATTAAACACAGTGAAGGGTAGATTGAACACAGAGAGGGGGAGAGATAAAACACAAAGTGAGGGGCAGATTAAACACAAAGTGAGGGGGAGAGGTTAAACACAGCGAGGGGGTGTTTGAAAACAGTGTGTGTTGGGGGGGTTAAACACAGAGTGAGGGGGAGAGATTAAATATAGAGTGAGGGGGAGAGATTAAATATAGAGTGAGGGGGAGAGATTAAACACAGAGTGAGGGGGAGAGATTAAAAACAGAGTGAGGGGGAGAGATTAAAAACAGAGTGAGGGAGAGCTTAAATATAGAGTGAGGGAGAGAGATTAAACACAGAGTGAGGGGGAGAGATTAAAAACAGACTGAGGGGAGACATTACACACAGTGAGGGGGGAGATTAAACACAGAGTGAGGGGGGGTTTAAAGTGAGTGGGGGATTAAACACAGAGTGAAGCGGGAGATTAAACACAGGGTGAGGGGGGATGAAACACAGAGTGAGGGGGGAGAGATTAAACACAGAGTGAGGGGGAGAGATTAAACACAGATTGGGGAGATTAAACACAGAGTGAAGGGGTAGATTGAATTTGGAGAGAGGGGGTAGATTAAACACAGTGTGAGGGGAGATTAAGCACAGAGTGAGGGGGAGATTAAACACAAAGTGAGGGGGAGATTAACACAGAGTGAGGGGGGGACATTAAACACAGAGTGAGTGTGGGAGATTAAACAAAGAGTGAGGGGGAGGTTAAACACAGAGTGCAGTTGGGTCAGATTAAACACAGTGAGGGGGAGTTTGAACACAGTGTGTGTGGGGGTGGTTAAACACAAAGTGAGGGGGAGAGATTAAAAACAGAGTGAGGGAGAGATTAAATAGAGAGTGAGGGGAGACATTAAATATAGAGTGAGGGAGAGAGATTAAACACAGAGTGAGGGGGAGAGATTAAAAACAGAGTGAGGGAGAGATTAAATATAGAGTGAGGGGAGAGATTAAACACAGTGAGGGAGTGAGATTAAAAACATTGATGTCGAGATTAAACACAGAGCAAGAGGGAGAGATTAAACACATAGCGAGAGGGAGTGATTAAAAACAGTGTGGGGGGAAATTAAAGACAGTGAGGGGGGAGATTAAACCCTGAGTGAGGGGAGGGATTAAACACAGAATGACGGGGAGAAATTAAAAATGGAGTGAGAGAGATTTAACACAGAGTGAGGGGCGATTAAGAACAGAATGAGGGGAAGGATTAAACACAGAGCGAAGAGGAGATTAAACACAGAGTGAGGGGGGGGATTAAACACACAGTGAGGGGAGAGATTAAACACAGAGTGAGGGGGGGGTTAAACACAGAGTGAGGGGAGAGATTAAACACAGAGTGAGGGGGGGATTAAACACAGAGTGAGGGGGATTAAACACAGAGTGAAGTGGGAGATTAAACACAGAGTGAGGGGAGATTAAACACAGAGTGAGGGGAGATTAAACACAGAGTGAGGGGGGATTAAACACAGAGTGAGGGGGAGATTAAACACAGAGTGAGGGGGGGACATTAAACACAAAGTGAGGGTGGGAGATTAAACAAAGAGTGAGGGGGAGATCAAACAGTGCGAGTGGGGTGACTACACACAGAGTGAGTGGGGGGAGAAATTAAACACAGAGTGAGGGGGAGGTTAAACACAGAATGAGGATGGGAGAGAATGAACCAAGAGTGTGGGAGAGATTAAACACAGAATGAGGGGGAGATTAAGCACATTATGACGGGATGATTAAACACAGAGTGCGGAGGGAGATTAAACACAGAGCGAAGAGGAGATTAAACACAGAGTGAGGGAGAGATTAAACAAAGAGTGCAGTGGGTTAAACACAGAGTGCGGAGGGAGATTAAACACAGAGCGAAGAGGAGATTAAACACAGAGTGAGGGAGAGATTAAACAAAGAGTGCAGTGGGTTAAACACAGAGTGAGGGGAATGATTAAGCACAGAGTCAGGGGTGTTAAACACAGAGTGATTGGGGAGTTTAAATACAGAGTCAGGGGTGATTAAGAATAGAATGAGGGGAGGGATTATACACAGAGTGAGGGGACAGTAAACGTAGAGTGGGCGGGGGCGGGTTAAACACAGAGTGAAGGGGGGGAGTAAACACAGAGTCAGGGGGAAGAATAAACACAGAGCGAAGAGGAGATTAAACACAGAGTGAGGGGAGAGATTAAACACAGAGTGGGGGGGGGGATTAAACACAGTGAGGGGAGAGATTAAACACAGAGTGAGGGGGAGATTAAACACAGAGTGAGGGGGATTAAGCACAGAGTGAAGCGGGAGATTAAACACAGAGTGAGGGGAGATTAAACACCGAGTGAAGCGGGAGATTAAACACAGAGTGAGGGGGGGTTAAACACAGAGTGAGGGGGGTATTAAACACACAGTGAGGGGGGTATTAAACACAGAGTGAGGGGGGTATTAAACACAGAGTGAGGGGAGATTAAACACAGAGTGAGGGGAGATTAAACACAGAGTGAGGGGGGTATTAAACACAGAGTGAGGGGGGTATTAAACACAGAGTGAGGGGGGGTTAAACACAGAGTGAGGGGAGATTAAACAGAGAGTGAGGGGGGAGATTAAACACAGAGTGAGGGGGGAGATTAAACACAGAGTGAGGGGGGAGATTAAACACAGAGTGAGAGGGGTATTAAACACAGAGTGAGGGGGGTTTAAACACAGAGTGAGGGGAGAGATTAAACACAGAGTGAGGGGGGAGATTAAACACAGAGTGAGGGGAGATTAAACACAGAGTGAGGGGGGATTAAACACAGAGTGAGGGGGAGGGGGGAGATTAAACACAGAGTGAGGGGGGGACATTAAACACAAAGTGAGGTTGGGAGATTAAACAAAGAGTGAGGGGGAGATCAAACAGTGTGAGTGGGGTGACTAAACACAGAGTGAGTTGGGGGAGAGATTGAACACAGAGTGAGGGGGGGCATTAAACACAGAGTGAAGGGGAGGTTAAACACAGAGTGAGGATGGGAGAGAATGAACCAAGAGTGCGGGAGAGATTAAACACAGAATGAGGGGGAGATTAAGCACATTATGACGGGATGATTAAACACAGAGTGCAGAGGGAGATTAAACACAGAGCGAGGAGGAGATTAAACACAGAGTGAGGGGGAGATTAAACAAAGAGTGCAGTGGGTTAAACACAGAGTGAGGGGAATGATTAAGCACAGAGTCAGGGGTGTTAAACACAGAGTGATGGGGGAGATTAAATACAGAGTCAGGGGGGATTAAGAATAGAATGAGGGGAGGGTTAAACACAGAGTGAGGGGACAGTAAACGCAGAGTGGGCGGGGGCGGGTTAAACACAGAGTGAAGGGGGGGAGTAAACACAGAGTCGGGGGAAGATTAAACACAGAGTAAGGGGAGATTAAACACAGAGTGAGGGTGGATTAAGAACAGAATGAGGGGAGGGATTAAACACAGAGTGAGGGGGACAGTAAATGCAGATGGGGGGGTGGTGTTAAACACAGATTGGGTGAGATTAAATACAGAGTGAAAGGGGGGATTAAACACTGAGTGAGGGGTGGGACTAAACACAGAGTGAGGGGGAGAGATTTAACACAGAGTGGGGTGGGTTGAACGCAGAGTGAGGGGGGAGATTTAACACAGAGTGAGTGTAGATTAAAGACAGAGTGAGGGGGGAGGTATTAAACACAGAGTTAGTGGAGGGTTTAAACTCAGATTGAAGGGAGATTAAACACAGACTGAGGGGGAGATTAAACACAGAGTGAGGGGGAGAGATTAAACACATAGTGAGGGGGAGAGATTGAAAACAGAGTGAGGGAGGGAAATTAAATACAGTGAGGGAGGAGATTAAACACTGAGTGAGCAGAGGGATTAAACACAGAGTGAGGGGAGAGTAACACAGACTGAGGGGGAGATTAAACATAGAGTGAGGTGTTGATTAAACACAGAGTGAGGGGGGGAGATTAAACGCAGTGTGAGTGGGGGATTAAACACAGAGTGGGGGGGAACATAGAGTGAGGGGAGAGAAGGTAAACACAGAGTGAGGGGAGGGATTAAACAGAGTGAGAGGCCAGATTAAACATAGAGTGAGGAGGTATATTAAACACAGAGTGGGGTGGGTTGAACGCAGAGTGAGGGGGGAGATTAAACACGGAATGAGGGGGCAGACTAAACACAGAGCGAGGGGGCAGAATAAACACAGAGTGAGGGGGAGAGGTTAAACAAAGTGAGGGGGAGCTTAAACACAGAGTGAGGTGGGAGTTTAAACACAGAATAAGGGGAGAGGTTAAACACAGAATAAGGGTGGAGGTTAAACACAGAGTGGGGGGGGGGCGGTTAAACACAGTGTGAGGGGAGGATTTAAGAACAGAGTGGGGGTGGTGGTTAAACACTGAGTGAGCGGGGAGAGATTAAACACAGAGTGGGGTGGGATGAACGCAGAGTGAAGGGAGAGATTAAACACGGAGTGAGGGGGCAGAATAAACACAGAGTGAGGGGAGAGACTAAACACAGAGTGAGGGGGAGAGGTTAAACAAAGTGAGGGGGAGCTTAAACACAGAGTGAGGTGGGAGTTAAAACACAGAATAAGGGTGGAGGTTAAACACAGAGTGATGGGGAGAGATTAAAAATAGCGTGAGGGGGGGTTAAACACAGAGTGAGGGGAGATTAAACAGAGAGTGAGGGGGGAGATTAAACACAGAGTGAGGGGGGAGATTAAACACAGAGTGAGGGGGGAGATTAAACACAGAGTGAGAGGGGTATTAAACACAGAGTGAGGGGGGTTTAAACACAGAGTGAGGGGAGAGATTAAACACAGAGTGAGGGGGGAGATTAAACACAGAGTGAGGGGAGATTAAACACAGAGTGAGGGGGGATTAAACACAGAGTGAGGGGGAGGGGGGAGATTAAACACAGAGTGAGGGGGGGACATTAAACACAAAGTGAGGTTGGGAGATTAAACAAAGAGTGAGGGGGAGATCAAACAGTGTGAGTGGGGTGACTAAACACAGAGTGAGTTGGGGGAGAGATTGAACACAGAGTGAGGGGGGGCATTAAACACAGAGTGAAGGGGAGGTTAAACACAGAGTGAGGATGGGAGAGAATGAACCAAGAGTGCGGGAGAGATTAAACACAGAATGAGGGGGAGATTAAGCACATTATGACGGGATGATTAAACACAGAGTGCAGAGGGAGATTAAACACAGAGCGAGGAGGAGATTAAACACAGAGTGAGGGGGAGATTAAACAAAGAGTGCAGTGGGTTAAACACAGAGTGAGGGGAATGATTAAGCACAGAGTCAGGGGTGTTAAACACAGAGTGATGGGGGAGATTAAATACAGAGTCAGGGGGGATTAAGAATAGAATGAGGGGAGGGTTAAACACAGAGTGAGGGGACAGTAAACGCAGAGTGGGCGGGGGCGGGTTAAACACAGAGTGAAGGGGGGGAGTAAACACAGAGTCGGGGGAAGATTAAACACAGAGTAAGGGGAGATTAAACACAGAGTGAGGGTGGATTAAGAACAGAATGAGGGGAGGGATTAAACACAGAGTGAGGGGGACAGTAAATGCAGATGGGGGGGTGGTGTTAAACACAGATTGGGTGAGATTAAATACAGAGTGAAAGGGGGGATTAAACACTGAGTGAGGGGTGGGACTAAACACAGAGTGAGGGGGAGAGATTTAACACAGAGTGGGGTGGGTTGAACGCAGAGTGAGGGGGGAGATTTAACACAGAGTGAGTGTAGATTAAAGACAGAGTGAGGGGGGAGGTATTAAACACAGAGTTAGTGGAGGGTTTAAACTCAGATTGAAGGGAGATTAAACACAGACTGAGGGGGAGATTAAACACAGAGTGAGGGGGAGAGATTAAACACATAGTGAGGGGGAGAGATTGAAAACAGAGTGAGGGAGGGAAATTAAATACAGTGAGGGAGGAGATTAAACACTGAGTGAGCAGAGGGATTAAACACAGAGTGAGGGGAGAGTAACACAGACTGAGGGGGAGATTAAACATAGAGTGAGGTGTTGATTAAACACAGAGTGAGGGGGGGAGATTAAACGCAGTGTGAGTGGGGGATTAAACACAGAGTGGGGGGGAACATAGAGTGAGGGGAGAGAAGGTAAACACAGAGTGAGGGGAGGGATTAAACAGAGTGAGAGGCCAGATTAAACATAGAGTGAGGAGGTATATTAAACACAGAGTGGGGTGGGTTGAACGCAGAGTGAGGGGGGAGATTAAACACGGAATGAGGGGGCAGACTAAACACAGAGCGAGGGGGCAGAATAAACACAGAGTGAGGGGGAGAGGTTAAACAAAGTGAGGGGGAGCTTAAACACAGAGTGAGGTGGGAGTTTAAACACAGAATAAGGGGAGAGGTTAAACACAGAATAAGGGTGGAGGTTAAACACAGAGTGGTGGGGGGGCGGTTAAACACAGTGTGAGGGGAGGATTTAAGAACAGAGTGGGGGTGGTGGTTAAACACTGAGTGAGCGGGGAGAGATTAAACACAGAGTGGGGTGGGATGAACGCAGAGTGAAGGGAGAGATTAAACACGGAGTGAGGGGGCAGAATAAACACAGAGTGAGGGGAGAGACTAAACACAGAGTGAGGGGGAGAGGTTAAACAAAGTGAGGGGGAGCTTAAACACAGAGTGAGGTGGGAGTTTAAACACAGAATAAGGGTGGAGGTTAAACACAGAGTGATGGGGAGAGATTAAAAATAGCGTGAGGGGAGGTTAAACACAGAGTGAGGGGGGAGAGATTAAATCCAGAGTGAGGGGGGTTAAACACAGAGTGAGTCGGGGTATTAAGCACAGAGTGAGTGGAGGGTTTAAACACAGAGTGAGGGGGGAGAGATTAAATCCAGAGTGAGGGGGCTTAAACATAGAGTGAGTCGGGGTATTAAGCACAGAGTGAGCGGAGGGTTTAAACACAGAGTGAGGGGAGATTAAACACAGACTGAGGGGCAGATTAAACACAGGGTGACGTGGTGATTAAACACATAGTGGGGGAGTTAAACACAGAGTGAGGGGGAGAGATTAAAAACAGAGTGAATGGGGGAAATTAAACATATGAGGGGGGAGATTAAACACTGAGTGAGGGGAGGGATTAAACACAGAGTGAGGAGGGGGGATTAAACACAGAATGAGGGATGGGAATTAAACACAGAGTGAGAGCGGGCAGATTAAACACAGAGTGAGGGGATTAAACCCAGATTGAGGGGGGAGAGATTAGACACAGAGTGAGGAACGAGATTAAACACATAGTGAGGGGGTGCTTAAACACTGAGTGAGGAGGGGAAATTAAACACAGAGTGAGGAGGGAAATTAAACAGAGTTGGGTGGTGTTAAACACAGAGTGAGGGGGAGAGATTAAACACATAGCGAGGGGGAGAGATTGAAAACAGAGTGAGGGAGGGAAATTAAATACAGTGAGGGAGGAGATTAAACACTGAGTGAGCAGAGGGATCAAACACAGAGTGAGGGGAGAGTAACACAGAGTGAGGTGTTGATTAAACACAGAGTGAGGGGAGATTAAACACCGAGCGAGGGGGGCCTTCAACACAGTGTGAGGGGAGGGATTAAGCACAGCGAGGGGGACTGTAAACACAGAGTGATGGGGGGTGGGGGTTAAACACAGAATGAGCAGGGATAGATTAAACACAGAGTTGGGGAGGGGGTGTTAAACACAGAGTTAGGGGTGAGATTAAACACAGAGTGAGGGAGGTATTAAACACAGAGTGAGAAGGAGGGATAAACACAGAATGAGGGTGGGGAATTAAACACAGTGAGGGGGGAGATTAAACACTGAGTGAGGTGAGGGATTAAACACAGAGTGAGGAGGGGGGATTAAACACAGAATGAGGGATGGGAATTAAACACAGAGTGAGGCGGGCAGATTAAACACAGAGTGAGGGGATTAAACCAGAGTGAGGAGTGAGATTAAACACAGAGTGGGCGGGTTAAACACAAAGTGAGGGGGCGCTTAAACACACAGTGAGGTGGGGGAAATTAAACACTGAGTGAGGGGAGGGATTAAACTCAGAGTGAGGTGGAGGGATTAAACACAGAATGAGGGATGGGAATTATACAGAGTGAGGCGGGCAGATTAAACGCAGAGTGAGGGGATTAAATCCAGAGTGAGGGGGGGGGAAATAAAACACAGAGTGAGGAGGGAGATTAAACACAGATTGGGGGGGGGTGTTAAACACAAAGTGAGGGGAGGATTAAAAACAGAGTGAGGGCGGAGATTAAACGCAGTGTGAGTGGGGGATTAAACACAGAGTGGGGGGGCGGTTGAACATAGAGTGAGTGGATAGAGTGTAAACACAGAGTGTGGGGAGGGATTAAACACAGAGTGAGGGGGCAGATTAAACATAGAGTGAGGAGGGAGAATAAACATAGAGTGAGGGGGCAGATTAAACATAGAGTGAGGAGGGAGATTAAGCCCAGAGTGAGGAGGTGATTAAATATAGAGCGAGGAGGGAGATTAAACACAGAGTGGGGGGGGGGTGTTAAACACGGAGTGAGGGGGGGATTATACACAGAGTGGTGGGGGGGCGGTTAAACACAGTGTGAGGGGAGGATTTAAGAACAGAGTGGGGGTGGTGGTTAAACACTGAGTGAGCGGGGAGAGATTAAACACAGAGTGGGGTGGGATGAACGCAGAGTGAAGGGAGAGATTAAACACGGAGTGAGGGGGCAGAATAAACACAGAGTGAGGGGAGAGACTAAACACAGAGTGAGGGGGAGAGGTTAAACAAAGTGAGGGGGAGCTTAAACACAGAGTGAGGTGGGAGTTTAAACACAGAATAAGGGTGGAGGTTAAACACAGAGTGATGGGGAGAGATTAAAAATAGCGTGAGGGGAGGTTAAACACAGAGTGAGGGGGGAGAGATTAAATCCAGAGTGAGGGGGGTTAAACACAGAGTGAGTCGGGGTATTAAGCACAGAGTGAGTGGAGGGTTTAAACACAGAGTGAGGGGAGATTAAACACAGACTGAGGGGCAGATTATACACAGGGTGAGGTGGTGAATAAACACAGAGTTGGGGAGTTAAACACAGAGTGAGGGGGAGAGATTGAAAACAGAGTGAATGGGGGAAATTAAACATATGAGGGGGGAGATTAAACACTGAGTCAGGGGAGGGATTAAACACAGAGTGAGGAGGGGGGATTAAAAACAGAATGAGGGATGGGAATTAAACACAGAGTGAGGCGGGCAGATTAAACACAGAGTGAAGGGATTAAACCCAGATTGAGGGGGGAGAGATTAGACACAGAGTGAGGAACGAGATTAAACACATAGTGAGGGGGTGCTTAAACACTGAGTGAGGAGGGGAAATTAAACACAGAGTGAGGAGGGAAATTAAACAGAGTTGGGCGGTGTTAAACACAGAGTGAGGGGGAGAGATTAAACACATAGCGAGGGGGAGAGATTGAAAACAGAGTGAGGGAGGGAAATTAAATACAGTGAGGGAGGAGATTAAACACTGAGTGAGCAGAGGGATCAAACACAGAGTGAGGGGAGAGTAACACAGAGTGAGGTGTTGATTAAACACAGAGTGAGGGGAGATTAAACAACGAGCGAGGGGGGCCTTCAACACAGTGTGAGGGGAGGGATTAAGCACAGCGAGGGGGACTGTAAACACAGAGTGATGGGGGGTGGGGGTTAAACACAGAATGAGCAGGGATAGATTAAACACAGAGTTGGGGAGGGGGTGTTAAACACAGAGTTAGGGGTGAGATTAAACACAAGTGAGGGAGGTATTAAACACAGAGTGAGAAGGAGGGATAAACACAGAATGAGGGTGGGGAATTAAACACAGTGAGGGGGGAGATTAAACACTGAGTGAGGTGAGGGATTAAACACAGAGTGAGGAGGGGGGATTAAACACAGAATGAGGGATGGGAATTAAACACAGAGTGAGGCGGGCAGATTAAACACAGAGTGAGGGGATTAAACCAGAGTGAGGAGTGAGATTAAACACAGAGTGGGCGGGTTAAACACAAAGTGAGGGGGCGCTTAAACACACAGTGAGGTGGGGGAAATTAAACACTGAGTGAGGGGAGGGATTAAACTCAGAGTGAGGTGGAGGGATTAAACACAGAATGAGGGATGGGAATTATACAGAGTGAGGCGGGCAGATTAAACGCAGAGTGAGGGGATTAAATCCAGAGTGAGGGGGGGGAAATAAAACACAGAGTGAGGAGGGAGATTAAACACAGATTGGGGGGGGGTGTTAAACACAAAGTGAGGGGAGGATTAAAAACAGAGTGAGGGCGGAGATTAAACGCAGTGTGAGTGGGGGATTAAACACAGAGTGGGGGGGCGGTTGAACATAGAGTGAGTGGATAGAGTGTAAACACAGAGTGTGGGGAGGGATTAAACACAGAGTGAGGGGGCAGATTAAACATAGAGTGAGGAGGGAGAATAAACATAGAGTGAGGGGGCAGATTAAACATAGAGTGAGGAGGGAGATTAAGCCCAGAGTGAGGAGGTGATTAAATATAGAGCGAGGAGGGAGATTAAACACAGAGTGGGGGGGGGTGTTAAACACGGAGTGAGGGGGGGATTATACACAGAGTGGTGGGGGGGCGGTTAAACACAGTGTGAGGGGAGGATTTAAGAACAGAGTGGGGGTGGTGGTTAAACACTGAGTGAGCGGGGAGAGATTAAACACAGAGTGGGGTGGGATGAACGCAGAGTGAAGGGAGAGATTAAACACGGAGTGAGGGGGCAGAATAAACACAGAGTGAGGGGAGAGACTAAACACAGAGTGAGGGGGAGAGGTTAAACAAAGTGAGGGGGAGCTTAAACACAGAGTGAGGTGGGAGTTTAAACACAGAATAAGGGTGGAGGTTAAACACAGAGTGATGGGGAGAGATTAAAAATAGCGTGAGGGGAGGTTAAACACAGAGTGAGGGGGGAGAGATTAAATCCAGAGTGAGGGGGGTTAAACACAGAGTGAGTCGGGGTATTAAGCACAGAGTGAGTGGAGGGTTTAAACACAGAGTGAGGGGGGAGAGATTAAATCCAGAGTGAGGGGGCTTAAACATAGAGTGAGTCGGGGTATTAAGCACAGAGTGAGCGGAGGGTTTAAACACAGAGTGAGGGGAGATTAAACACAGACTGAGGGGCAGATTAAACACAGGGTGACGTGGTGATTAAACACATAGTGGGGGAGTTAAACACAGAGTGAGGGGGAGAGATTAAAAACAGAGTGAATGGGGGAAATTAAACATATGAGGGGGGAGATTAAACACTGAGTGAGGGGAGGGATTAAACACAGAGTGAGGAGGGGGGATTAAACACAGAATGAGGGATGGGAATTAAACACAGAGTGAGAGCGGGCAGATTAAACACAGAGTGAGGGGATTAAACCCAGATTGAGGGGGGAGAGATTAGACACAGAGTGAGGAACGAGATTAAACACATAGTGAGGGGGTGCTTAAACACTGAGTGAGGAGGGGAAATTAAACACAGAGTGAGGAGGGAAATTAAACAGAGTTGGGCGGTGTTAAACACAGAGTGAGGGGGAGAGATTAAACACATAGCGAGGGGGAGAGATTGAAAACAGAGTGAGGGAGGGAAATTAAATACAGTGAGGGAGGAGATTAAACACTGAGTGAGCAGAGGGATCAAACACAGAGTGAGGGGAGAGTAACACAGAGTGAGGTGTTGATTAAACACAGAGTGAGGGGAGATTAAACACCGAGCGAGGGGGGCCTTCAACACAGTGTGAGGGGAGGGATTAAGCACAGCGAGGGGGACTGTAAACACAGAGTGATGGGGGGTGGGGGTTAAACACAGAATGAGCAGGGATAGATTAAACACAGAGTTGGGGAGGGGGTGTTAAACACAGAGTTAGGGGTGAGATTAAACACAGAGTGAGGGAGGTATTAAACACAGAGTGAGAAGGAGGGATAAACACAGAATGAGGGTGGGGAATTAAACACAGTGAGGGGGGAGATTAAACACTGAGTGAGGTGAGGGATTAAACACAGAGTGAGGAGGGGGGATTAAACACAGAATGAGGGATGGGAATTAAACACAGAGTGAGGCGGGCAGATTAAACACAGAGTGAGGGGATTAAACCAGAGTGAGGAGTGAGATTAAACACAGAGTGGGCGGGTTAAACACAAAGTGAGGGGGCGCTTAAACACACAGTGAGGTGGGGGAAATTAAACACTGAGTGAGGGGAGGGATTAAACTCAGAGTGAGGTGGAGGGATTAAACACAGAATGAGGGATGGGAATTATACAGAGTGAGGCGGGCAGATTAAACGCAGAGTGAGGGGATTAAATCCAGAGTCGGGGGGGGAAATAAAACACAGAGTGAGGAGGGAGATTAAACACAGATTGGGGGGGGGTGTTAAACACAAAGTGAGGGGAGGATTAAAAACAGAGTGAGGGCGGAGATTAAACGCAGTGTGAGTGGGGGATTAAACACAGAGTGGGGGGGCGGTTGAACATAGAGTGAGTGGATAGAGTGTAAACACAGAGTGTGGGGAGGGATTAAACACAGAGTGAGGGGGCAGATTAAACATAGAGTGAGGAGGGAGAATAAACATAGAGTGAGGGGGCAGATTAAACATAGAGTGAGGAGGGAGATTAAGCCCAGAGTGAGGAGGTGATTAAATATAGAGCGAGGAGGGAGATTAAACACAGAGTGGGGGGGGGTGTTAAACACGGAGTGAGGGGGGGATTATACACAGAGTGGTGGGGGCGCGATTAAACACAGTGTGAGGGGAGGATTTAAGAACAGAGTGGGGGTGGTGGTTAAACACTGAGTGAGCGGGGAGAGATTAAACACAGAGTGGGGTGGGATGAACGCAGAGTGAAGGGAGAGATTAAACACGGAGTGAGGGGGCAGAATAAACACAGAGTGAGGGGAGAGACTAAACACAGAGTGAGGGGGAGAGGTTAAACAAAGTGAGGGGGAGCTTAAACACAGAGTGAGGTGGGAGTTTAAACACAGAATAAGGGTGGAGGTTAAACACAGAGTGATGGGGAGAGATTAAAAATAGCGTGAGGGGAGGTTAAACACAGAGTGAGGGGGGAGAGATTAAATCCAGAGTGAGGGGGGTTAAACACAGAGTGAGTCGGGGTATTAAGCACAGAGTGAGTGGAGGGTTTAAACACAGAGTGAGGGGAGATTAAACACAGACTGAGGGGCAGATTAAACACAGGGTGAGGTGGTGAATAAACACAGAGTTGGGGAGTTAAACACAGAGTGAGGGGGAGAGATTGAAAACAGAGTGAATGGGGGAAATTAAACATATGAGGGGGGAGATTAAACACTGAGTCAGGGGAGGGATTAAACACAGAGTGAGGAGGGGGGATTAAAAACAGAATGAGGGATGGGAATTAAACACAGAGTGAGGCGGGCAGATTAAACACAGAGTGAAGGGATTAAACCCAGATTGAGGGGGGAGAGATTAGACATAGAGTGAGGAAGGAGATTAAACACATAGTGAGGGGGTGCTTAAACACTGAGTGAGGAGGGGAAATTAAACACAGAGTGAGGAGGGAAATTAAACACAGAGTGGGGGTTGTTAAACACAGAATGAAGGGGGGGATTAAAAACAAAGTGAGGGGCGGAGATTAAACACAGAGTGAGGAGGGGGGATTAAACACAGAATGAGGGATAGGAATTAAACACAGAGTGAGGCAGGCAGATTAAATACAGAGTTGGGGGGAGGGGCGCGGTTGAACATAGAGTGAGTGGAGAGATTGTAAACACAGAGTGAGGGGGCAGATTAAACATAGAGTGAGGAGGGAGATTGAACACAGAGTGAGGAGGTGATTAAACAGAGTGAGGATGGAGACTAAACACAGAGTGGGGGGACAGTTAAACACAGTGTGAGGGGAGGATTTAAGCACAGAGTGAGTGGGGGTTTAAACATAGAGTGGGGGTGGTGGTTAAGCACTAAGTGAGCGGGAAGAGATTAAACACAGTGGGGTGGGTTGAACGCAGAGTGAGCGGGGAGATTAAACACAGAGTGAGTGGAGATTAAAGACAGAGTGAGGGGGGAGGTATTAAACACAGAGTGAGTGGAGGGATTAAACACAGATTGTGGGGAGATTAAACACAGACTGAGGGGGAGATTAAACACAGAGTGAGGGGGTGGAATTATACACAGAGTGAGGAGGGAGATTAAACACAGAGTGAGGGGGGTTAAACAAACTGTGAGGGGAGATAAAACACAATGAGGGGGGAGATTAAACACAGAGTGAGGGGGGATTATAAACAGAATTGGGGGTGGTTAAACACAGTGTGAGGGGAGGATTTAAGCACAGAGTGAGGGGGGGTTTAAACATAGAGTGGGGTGGGTTGAATGCAGAGTGAGGGGGGAGATTAAACGCAGAGTGAGGGGGGAGATTAAAGACAGAGTGAGGGGAGATTAAACACAGAGTGAGGGCAGATTAAACACAGAGTGCGGGGGTGAGATTAAACCCAGAGTGAGGTGGGGATTAAACACAGAGTTTGGGGGGACATTAAACACAGAGTGCGGGGGTGGGGGGGAAGGTTGAACATAGAGTGAGTGGAGAGAGTGTAAACACAGAGTGAGGGGGGAGTAAAAAGAGAGTGAGGGGGGTAGATTAAACGCAGAGTGAGTGGGGGATAAACACAGAGTTGGGGGGGACAATAAACAAGGAGTGTGGGGGGGAAACATAGAGTGAGGGGAGAGAGAGTAAACACAGAGTGAGGGGCGGGATTAAACACAGAGTGAGAGGCCAGATTGAACATAGAGTGAGGAGGGATATTAAACACAGAGTGGGGTGGGTTGATCGCAGAGTGAGGGGGGAGATTAAACACAGAGTGAGGGTGGAGATTAAACATAGAGTGAGGGGGGAATTAAACACAGTGTGAGGGGGGAATTAAACACAGAGTGAGGAGGGCAGATTAAACACAGAGTGAGAGGGGGGGCGAGATTAAACCCAGAGTGAGGTGGGGATTAAACATAGAGTGAGGGGTGGGGGAGATTAAACGCAGAGTGAGAGGGATTAAACACAGAGTGAGGAGGGAGATTAAACACAGAGTAGGGGGGGTTAAACACAGAGTGAGGGGGGGATTATAAACAGAATTGGGGGCGGTTAAACACTGTGTGAGGGAAGGATTTAAGCACAGAGTGAGGGGGGTTTAAACATAGAGTGGGGTGGGTTGAATGCAGAGTGAGGGGGGAGATTAAACGCAGAGTGAGTGGGGGATTAAACACAGAGTGGGGGGGGAACATCTAGTGAGTGGAGAGAGTGTAAACAGAGTGACTGGAGGAATTAAACACAGAGTGAGGGGGGAGGTTAAACACAGAATAAGGGTGGAGGTTAAACATAGAGTGAGGGGGAGAGATTAAAAACAGAGTGAGGGGTGGTTAAGCACAGAGTGAGGGGGGAGAGATTAAACCCAGAGTGAGGGGGGTTAAACAGAGTGAGTCGGGGTATTAAACACAGAGTGAGCGGAGGGTTTAAACACAGAGTGAGGGGAGATTAAATACAGACTGAGGGGCAGATTAAACACAGGGTGAGGTCGTGATTAAACACAGAGTGGGGGGCTAAACACAGAGTGAGGGGGAGAGATTAAACACAGAGTGAGGGGGAGAGTTTGAAAACAGAGTGGGTGAGGGAAATTAAACACTGTGAGGGGGGAGATTAAACACTGAGTGAGGGGAGGGATTAAACAGAGAGTGAGGAAGGGGATTAAACACAGAATGAGGGGGTGGAATTATACACAGTGAGGAGGGAGATTAAACACAGAGTGAGGGGGGGATTATAAACAGAATTGGGGGCGGTTAAACACAGTGTTAGGGGAGGATTTAAGCACAGAGTGAGGGGGGTTTAAACATAGAGTGGGGTGGGTTGAATGCAGAGTGAGGGGGGAGATTAAACGCAGAGTGAGGGGGGAGATTAAACATAGAGTGAGGGGAGATTAAAGACAGAGTGAGGGGGGAACATCTAGTGAGTGGAGAGAGTGTAAACAGAGTGAGTGGAGGGATTAAACACAGAGTGAGGGGGCAGATTAAACATAGCGTGAGGAGGGAGATTAAACACAGAGTGAGGGGGAGATTAAACACAGAGTGAGGGGAGAGATTAAACCCAGAGTAAGGGGGAATTAAACACAGAGTGAGGGATGGGGGAGATTAAACGTAGAGTGAGGGGGATTAAACACAGAGTGAGGAGGAAGATTAAACATAGCGTGAGGAGGGAGATTAAACACAGAGTGGGGGGGGAGATTAAACCTAGAGTGAGGGGGAGATTAAACACAGAGTGAGGGGGGAGATTAAACCCAGAGTAAGGGGGAATTAAACACAGAGTGAGGGATGGGGGAGATTAAACGTAGAGTGAGGGGGATTAAACACAGAGTGAGCGGAGGGAATAAACTCAGAGTGAGGGGAGATTAATCACAGACTGAAGGGGAGGTTAAACACAGAGTGAGGTGGTGCTTAAACAAAGAATTGGGGGTATTCAACACAGAGTGAGGTGAGGGATTAAACACAGAGTGAAGGGGACAGTAAACACAGAGTGATTGGGGGGGTTAAACACAGAATGAGTGGGGATAGATTAAACACAGAGTTGGGGGGGTTAAACACAGAGTGAGGGGGACAGTAAACACAGAGTGAGGGGGCGGGGAAGATTTAACACAGAGTGAGGGGGAGAGATTAAAAACAGAGTTTTGGGGGTGGGTTAAAAACATTGTGAGGGGAGAGATTAAACACAGAGTGAGGGGGGGAGGTTAAACACAGGATAAGGATGGCGGTTAAACACAGAGTGAGGGGGAGAGATTAAAAACAGAGTGAGGGGGGTTAAACACAGAGTGAGAGGTGAGAGATTAAACCCAGAGTGAGGGGTGTTAAACAGAGTGAGTCGGGGTATTAAGCACAGAGTGAGCGGAAAGTTTAAGCACAGAGTGAGGGGAGATTAAACACAGACTGAGGGGCAGATTAAACACAGGGTGAAGTGGTGATTAAACACAGAGTGGGGGGTTAAACACAGAGTGAGGGGGAGAGATTAAACATAGAGTGAGGGGGAGAGGTTGAAAACAGAGTGAGTGGGGGAAATTAAACATTGTGAGGGGGGAGATTAAACACTGAGTGAGGGAAGGGATTAAACATAGAGTGAGGAGGGGGGATTAAACACAGAATGAGGGGGTGGAATTATACACAGAGTGAGGAGGGAGATTAAACACAGAGTGAGGGGGGTTAAACAAACTGTGAGGGGAGATAAAACACAATGAGGGGGGAGATTAAACACAGAGTGAGGGGGGATTATAAACAGAATTGGGGGTGGTTAAACACAGTGTGAGGGGAGGATTTAAGCACAGAGTGAGGGGGGGTTTAAACATAGAGTGGGGTGGGTTGAATGCAGAGTGAGGGGGGAGATTAAACGCAGAGTGAGGAGGGAGATTAAACACAGAGTAGGGGGGGTTAAACACAGAGTGAGGGGGGGATTATAAACAGAATTGGGGGCGGTTAAACACTGTGTGAGGGGAGGATTTAAGCACAGAGTGAGGGGGGTTTAAACATAGAGTGGGGTGGGTTGAATGCAGAGTGAGGGGGGAGATTAAACGCAGAGTGAGTGGGGGATTAAACACAGAGTGGGGGGGGAACATCTAGTGAGTGGAGAGAGTGTAAACAGAGTGACTGGAGGGATTAAACACAGAGTGAGGGGGGAGGTTAAACACAGAATAAGGGTGGAGGTTAAACATAGAGTGAGGGGGAGAGATTAAAAACAGAGTGAGGAGGGTTAAGCACAGAGTGAGGGGGGAGAGATTAAACCCAGAGTGAGGGGGGTTAAACAGAGTGAGTCGGGGTATTAAACACAGAGTGAGCGGAGGGTTTAAACACAGAGTGAGGGGAGATTAAATACAGACTGAGGGGCAGATTAAACACAGGGTGAGGTCGTGATTAAACACAGAGTGGGGGGCTAAACACAGAGTGAGGGGGAGAGATTAAACACAGAGTGAGGGGGAGAGTTTGAAAACAGAGTGGGTGAGGGAAATTAAACACTGTGGGGGGGGAGATTAAACACTGAGTGAGGGGAGGGATTAAACAGAGAGTGAGGAGGGGGATTAAACACAGAATGAGGGGGTGGAATTATACACAGTGAGGAGGGAGATTAAACACAGAGTGAGGGGGGGATTATATACAGAATTGGGGGCGGTTAAACACAGTGTGAGGGGAGGATTTAAGCACAGAGTGAGGGGGGGTTTAAACATAGAGTGGGGTGGGTTGAATGCAGAGTGAGGGGGGAGATTAAACGCAGAGTGAGGGGGGAGATTAAACATAGAGTGAGGGGAGATTAAAGACAGAGTGAGGGGGGAACATCTAGTGAGTGGAGAGAGTGTAAACAGAGTGAGTGGAGGGATTAAACACAGAGTGAGGGGGCAGATTAAACATAGCGTGAGGAGGGAGATTAAACACAGAGTGAGGGGGAGATTAAACACAGAGTGAGGGGAGAGATTAAACCCAGAGTAAGGGGGAATTAAACACAGAGTGAGGGATGGGGGAGATTAAACGTAGAGTGAGGGGGATTAAACACAGAGTGAGGAGGAAGATTAAACATAGCGTGAGGAGGGAGATTAAACACAGAGTGGGGGGGGGGAGATTAAACCTAGAGTGAGGGGGAGATTAAACACAGAGTGAGGGGGGAGATTAAACCCAGAGTAAGGGGGAATTAAACACAGAGTGAGGGATGGGGGAGATTAAACGTAGAGTGAGGGGGATTAAACACAGAGTGAGCGGAGGGAATAAACTCAGAGTGAGGGGAGATTAATCACAGACTGAAGGGGAGGTTAAACACAGAGTGAGGTGGTGCTTAAACAAAGAATTGGGGGTATTCAACACAGAGTGAGGTGAGGGATTAAACACAGAGTGAAGGGGACAGTAAACACAGAGTGATTGGGGGGGTTAAACACAGAATGAGTGGGGATAGATTAAACACAGAGTTGGGGGGGTTAAACACAGAGTGAGGGGGACAGTAAACACAGAGTGAGGGGGCGGGGAAGATTTAACACAGAGTGAGGGGGAGAGATTAAAAACAGAGTTTTGGGGGTGGGTTAAAAACATTGTGAGGGGAGAGATTAAACACAGAGTGAGGGGGGGAGGTTAAACACAGGATAAGGATGGCGGTTAAACACAGAGTGAGGGGGAGAGATTAAAAACAGAGTGAGGGGGGTTAAACACAGAGTGAGAGGTGAGAGATTAAACCCAGAGTGAGGGGTGTTAAACAGAGTGAGTCGGGGTATTAAGCACAGAGTGAGCGGAAAGTTTAAGCACAGAGTGAGGGGAGATTAAACACAGACTGAGGGGCAGATTAAACACAGGGTGAAGTGGTGATTAAACACAGAGTGGGGGGTTAAACACAGAGTGAGGGGGAGAGATTAAACATAGAGTGAGGGGGAGAGGTTGAAAACAGAGTGAGTGGGGGAAATTAAACATTGTGAGGGGGGAGATTAAACACTGAGTGAGGGAAGGGATTAAACATAGAGTGAGGAGGGGGGATTAAACACAGAATGAGGGGGTGGAATTATACACAGAGTGAGGAGGGAGATTAAACACAGAGTGAGGGGGGTTAAACAAACTGTGAGGGGAGATAAAACACAATGAGGGGGGAGATTAAACACAGAGTGAGGGGGGATTATAAACAGAATTGGGGGTGGTTAAACACAGTGTGAGGGGAGGATTTAAGCACAGAGTGAGGGGGGGTTTAAACATAGAGTGGGGTGGGTTGAATGCAGAGTGAGGGGGGAGATTAAACGCAGAGTGAGGAGGGAGATTAAACACAGAGTAGGGGGGGTTAAACACAGAGTGAGGGGGGGATTATAAACAGAATTGGGGGCGGTTAAACACTGTGTGAGGGGAGGATTTAAGCACAGAGTGAGGGGGGTTTAAACATAGAGTGGGGTGGGTTGAATGCAGAGTGAGGGGGGAGATTAAACGCAGAGTGAGTGGGGGATTAAACACAGAGTGGGGGGGGAACATCTAGTGAGTGGAGAGAGTGTAAACAGAGTGACTGGAGGGATTAAACACAGAGTGAGGGGGGAGGTTAAACACAGAATAAGGGTGGAGGTTAAACATAGAGTGAGGGGGAGAGATTAAAAACAGAGTGAGGAGGGTTAAGCACAGAGTGAGGGGGGAGAGATTAAACCCAGAGTGAGGGGGGTTAAACAGAGTGAGTCGGGGTATTAAACACAGAGTGAGCGGAGGGTTTAAACACAGAGTGAGGGGAGATTAAATACAGACTGAGGGGCAGATTAAACACAGGGTGAGGTCGTGATTAAACACAGAGTGGGGGGCTAAACACAGAGTGAGGGGGAGAGATTAAACACAGAGTGAGGGGGAGAGTTTGAAAACAGAGTGGGTGAGGGAAATTAAACACTGTGGGGGGGGAGATTAAACACTGAGTGAGGGGAGGGATTAAACAGAGAGTGAGGAGGGGGATTAAACACAGAATGAGGGGGTGGAATTATACACAGTGAGGAGGGAGATTAAACACAGAGTGAGGGGGGGATTATAAACAGAATTGGGGGCGGTTAAACACAGTGTGAGGGGAGGATTTAAGCACAGAGTGAGGGGGGGTTTAAACATAGAGTGGGGTGGGTTGAATGCAGAGTGAGGGGGGAGATTAAACGCAGAGTGAGGGGGGAGATTAAACATAGAGTGAGGGGAGATTAAAGACAGAGTGAGGGGGGAACATCTAGTGAGTGGAGAGAGTGTAAACAGAGTGAGTGGAGGGATTAAACACAGAGTGAGGGGGCAGATTAAACATAGCGTGAGGAGGGAGATTAAACACAGAGTGAGGGGGAGATTAAACACAGAGTGAGGGGAGAGATTAAACCCAGAGTAAGGGGGAATTAAACACAGAGTGAGGGATGGGGGAGATTAAACGTAGAGTGAGGGGGATTAAACACAGAGTGAGGAGGAAGATTAAACATAGCGTGAGGAGGGAGATTAAACACAGAGTGGGGGGGGGAGATTAAACCTAGAGTGAGGGGGAGATTAAACACAGAGTGAGGGGGGAGATTAAACCCAGAGTAAGGGGGAATTAAACACAGAGTGAGGGATGGGGGAGATTAAACGTAGAGTGAGGGGGATTAAACACAGAGTGAGCGGAGGGAATAAACTCAGAGTGAGGGGAGATTAATCACAGACTGAAGGGGAGGTTAAACACAGAGTGAGGTGGTGCTTAAACAAAGAATTGGGGGTATTCAACACAGAGTGAGGTGAGGGATTAAACACAGAGTGAAGGGGACAGTAAACACAGAGTGATTGGGGGGGTTAAACACCGAATGAGTGGGGATAGATTAAACACAGAGTTGGGGGGGTTAAACACAGAGTGAGGGGGACAGTAAACACAGAGTGAGGGGGCGGGGAAGATTTAACACAGAGTGAGGGGGAGGGATTAAAAACAGAGTTTTGGGGGTGGGTTAAAAACATTGTGAGGGGAGAGATTAAACACAGAGTGAGGGGGGGAGGTTAAACACAGGATAAGGATGGCGGTTAAACACAGAGTGAGGGGGAGAGATTAAAAACAGAGTGAGGGGGGTTAAACACAGAGTGAGAGGTGAGAGATTAAACCCAGAGTGAGGGGTGTTAAACAGAGTGAGTCGGGGTATTAAGCACAGAGTGAGCGGAAGGTTTAAGCACAGAGTGAGGGGAGATTAAACACAGACTGAGGGGCAGATTAAACACAGGGTGAGGTGGTGATTAAACACAGAGTGGGGGGTTAAACACAGAGTGAGGGGGAGAGATTAAACATAGAGTGAGGGGGAGAGGTTGAAAACAGAGTGAGTGGGGGAAATTAAACATTGTGAGTGGGGAGATTAAACACTGAGTGAGGGAAGGGATTAAACATAGAGTGAGGAGGGGGGATTAAACACAGAATGAGGGGGTGGAATTATACACAGAGTGAGGAGGGAGATTAAACACAGAGTGAGGGGGGTTAAACAAACTGTGAGGGGAGATAAAACACAATGAGGGGGGAGATTAAACACAGAGTGAGGGGGGATTATAAACAGAATTGGGGGTGGTTAAACACAGTGTGAAGGGAGGATTTAAGCACAGAGTGAGGGGGGGTTTAAACATAGAGTGGGGTGGGTTGAATGCAGAGTGAGGGGGGAGATTAAACGCAGAGTGAGGGGGGAGATTAAAGACAGAGTGAGGGGAGATTAAAGACAGAGTGAGGGGGGATTAAAAACAGAGTTATGGGGGGAGATTAAACCCAGAGTGAGTGGGGGATTAAACACAGAGTTTGGGGGGGAACATCTAGTGAGGGGAGAGAATGTAAACAGAGTGACTGGAGGGATTAAACACAGAGTGAGGGGGCAGATTAAACATAGCGTGAGGAGGGAGATTAAACACAGAGTGGGGGGGGAGATTAAACACAGAGTGAGGGGGGAGATTAAACCCAGAGTAAAGGGGAATTAAACACAGAGTGAGGGATGGGGGAGATTAAACGTAGAGTGAGGGGGATTAAACACAGAGTGAGCGGAGGGAATAAACTCAGAGTGAGGGGAGATTAATCACAGAGTGAGGTGGTGCTTAAACAAAGAATTGGGGGTATTCAACACAGAGTGAGGTGAGGGATTAAACACAGAGTGAAGGGGACAGTAAACACAGAGTGGGGGGGGTTAAACACAGAGTGAGGGGGACAGTAAACACAGAGTGAGGGGGCGGGGAAGATTTAACACAGAGTGAGGGGGGGAGGTTAAACACAGGATAAGGATGGCGGTTAAACACAGAGTGAGGGGGAGAGATTAAACCCAGAGTGAGGGGAGTTAAACAGAGTGAGTCAGGGTATTAAGCACAAAGTGAGCGGAAGGTTTAAGCACAGAGTGAGGGGAGATTAAATACAGACTGAGGGGCAGATTAAACACATGGTGAGGTGGTGATTAAACACAGAGTGGGGGGTTAAACACAGAGTGAGGGGGAGAGATTGAAAACAGAGTGAGTGGGGGAAATTAAACATTATGAGGGGGGAGATTAAACACTGAGTGAGGGAAGGGATTAAACATAGAGTGAGGAGGGGGGATTAAACACAGAATGAGGGGGGGAGATTAAACACAGAGTGAGGGGGAGAGATTAAATGCATAGCGAGGGGGAGAGATTGAAAACAGAGTGAGGGGGAGGAAATTAAATACAATGAGGGGGCAGATTAAACACTGAGTGATCAGAGGGATTAAACACAGAGTGAGGGGAAGATTAAACACAGACTGAGGGGGAGATTAAACACAGAGTGAGGAAGGAGATTAAACACAGTGTGAGGGCAGGATTTAAGCACTGATTGAGGGGGGGTTTAAACATAGAGTGGGGGTGGTGTTTAAACACTGAGTGAGTGGGGAGAGATTAAACACAGAGTGGGGTGGTTTTAACGCAGAGTGAGCGGGGAGATTAAACACAGAGTGAGTGGACATTAAAGACAGAGTGAGGGGGGAGGTATTAAACACAGAGTGAGGTGGAGGGATTAAACACTGAATGAGGGATGGGAATTAAACACAGAGTGAGGCGGGCAGGTTAAATACAGAGTGAGGGGATTAAACCCAGAGTGAGGGGGTAGAGATTATACACAGAGTGAAGTGGTAGATTGAACACAGAGTGGTGTGGTTAAACACAGTGAGGAGGAGATTATACACAGAGTGAGGGGGAGAGAGTAAAAACAGGGAGGGGGGATTAAACACAGAGTGAGGGAGGATTAAACATAGAGTGGGGGGGAGATTAAACACAAAGTGAGGGGGGTGGTTAAACACAGAGTGAAGGGGGGGATTAAACACCGAGTGAGGGGAGGGACTAAACACAGAGTGAGGCGGGGAGATTAAACACAGAGTGAAGGGGTAGATTGAACATAGAGAGGGGGGAGATTAATCACAGAGTGCGGGGAGATTAAACTCACATTGAGGGGCATATTAAACACAAAGTGAGGGGGCGAGTTTAACACAGTGAGGGAGTTTGAACACAGTGTGTGGGGGGAGGTTAAACACAGAGTGAGGGGGAGAGATTAAAAACAGTGTGAGGGGTAGAGATTAAAACAGAATGAGGGGGAGCGATTAAAAACACAGTGAGGGGGGAGATTAAACCACAGAGTGAAGGGGATATTACACTGAGTTGGGTGATGGTAAGAGGCTACATTGAACACGGAGTGAAGGGGTTGTTTAATTTGTAGGTGGACATGATTGGGAACAGCTCCCTCAACTTCTCGATGTGAGTTACTGGCTGTGGTGTAAAAGCTCAATGCCATTATTGAAACCTGTTGTGGAGGTCTTCTCCCCATCTGACATGTCTGCCCCCCCCCTCTTCTCTATCTAAACCCACAGACGCTGGTGAGAAGGGCGGCCAGCTGTCTGGGGGACAGAAACAGCGAGTAGCCATTGCACGTGCTCTAATCCGAGACCCCCAGGTGCTGATCCTCGATGATGCCACCAGCTGCCTGGACGCAGAGAGTGAACACACGGTGAGTACTGGGGTCCTCGTCACTCCTGATATTAGGCACAGGGAGAGTGAACACACGGTGAGTACTGGGGTCCTCGTCACTCCTGATATTAGGCACAGGGAGAGTGAACACACGGTGAGTACTGGGGTCCTCGTCACTCCTGATATTAGGCACAGGGAGAGTGAACACACGGTGAGTACTGGGGTCCCCGTCACTCCTGATACTGGGCACAGGGAGAGTGAACACAGGGTGAGTACTGGGGTCCTCGTCACTCCTGATACTGGGCACAGGGGGAGTGAACACAGGGTGAGTACTGGGGTCCTCGTCACTCCTGATACTGGGCACAGGGAGAGTGAACACACGGTGAGTACTGGGGTCCTCGTCACTCCTGATACTGGACACAGGGAGAGTGAACACACGGTGAGTACTGGGGTCCTCATCACTCCTGATACTGGGCACAGGGAGAGTGAACACACGGTGAGTACTGGTGTCCTCGTCAATCCTGATACTGGGCACAGGGAGAGTGAACACACGGTGAGTACTGGGGTCCTCGTCACTCCTGATACTGGGCACAGGGAGAGTGAACGCACGGTGAGTACTGGGGTCCTCGTCAATCCTGATACTGGGCACAGGGAGAGTGAACACAGGGTGAGTACTGGAGTCACCATCATTCCTGATAATGGGGACAGGGAGAGTGAACACAGGGTAAGTAATGGGGGTTACCATCATTCCTGATATTGGGCACAGTGTGAGTAATGGAGTCACCAATATACCTGATAATGGGAACAGGGAGAGTGAACACAGGGTGAGTACTGGGGTCACTGTCACTCCTGATGGTGGGAAGAGTCAGAGTGAACACACGGTGAATACTGAACTAACCTTCACTCCTGATATCGGGGAGAGGGAGAGTAAACACACGGTGATCACTGGAGTATCCATCATTCCTGATCGTGGGCACAGGGAGGGTGAACACAGGATCAGTACTGGGTCACCATCACTCTTGATAATGAGGACAAGGAGAGTGAATACACACTAGGTAATGGAGTCACCGTCACTCCTGATAATGGGGACAGGGAGAGTGAACACAGTGAGTAATGGAGTCACCGTCACTCCTGATAATTGGTTCATGGAATGAAGGACAAATAGTAAAATTAGCTATCTTCCCCTATCACTTTCCCCAATTTTCATTCCCTCCCTTTCTGCCTCTTCTTAACCCCGTCTCTCACTTTCTGTCTATCTTTTGCTCAGTACCGCTGTCCCTCTCTCTATCTCTCTTTCTGTACAACTCCCTCTTTCCCTCTCTCTGTTTCTATTGTGTTCTTGCTCTCTGTCTATCTCTGTCTAACATTCAATTTATAATCTCCCCATTTCTCTCTCTTCCCCTGTCCCACTCCACAAACACCTTCTCTATCTCACATTCTGTCTTTCTCTCTGTCCCCCTGTATGTCTCTCTCTCTCTCTGTCACTTTCTCATTCACAGGCTGCACTTTACATGCCTCTGCCGGACTTGTTTTCCAGGAGGGGGAGCTGGGGAAGTGGAGTTGGAGTGGGGCAAGTAAAACAGGGCAGATTCCCACCCCACCATCTTCCTGCCCACTCCCAATGTCAGCCCCATAAGGCAAACCACAGGCCGTACTTAAATAAATATTCAAGGGTCAATTGAGCTTGTTAGAAGTCAGTTAACCCTGATAATACACTGCCTACACCATAATACTCTTGATCTTTTCATTGAGAACTGTCGGTGTGACATTAGTTGTCTCAATTTCTTTGCTCCTCTCACCCATTCTAACCTGTCTCTCTCTGAACTTGCTGCACTTCGTTCTCTCAGGTCCAACCCTGACATTGTCATCAAACCCGCTGACAAGGGTGGTGCTGTTGTTGTTGGCGCACTGACCTCTACCTCGCGGAGGCTGAACGTCAACTCGCAGACACTTCCTCCTACCTCTCCCTGGACCATGACCCCACCACTGAACATCAAGCCATTGTTTCCAGGACTGTTACTGACCTCATCTCCTCTGGGGATCTTCCTCCCACAGCTTCCAACCTGATAGTCGCCCAACCTCGGACGGCCCGCTTCTAACTCCTGCCCAAAATCCACAAACAGAACTGTCCTGGCAGACCGATTGTGTCAGCCTGCTCCTGTCCCACGGAACTCATTTCTTGCTATCTTGACTCCCTTCTCTCTCCCCTTGTCCAGTCCCTTCCCACCTACATCCGTGATTCCTCTGACACCCTACATCATATCAACAATTTCCAGATCCTTGGCCCCAACCGCTTCCTCTTCACCATGGACGTCCAATCCCTCTACACCTCCATCCCCCACCAGGATGGTCTGAGGGCTCTCCGCTTCTTCATCGAACAGAGGCCTGAACAATCCCCATCCACCACTACTCTCCTCCGTCTGGCTGAACTTGTTCTCACACTGAACAATTTCTATTTAAACTCCTCTCACTTCCTCCAAATAAAAGGTGTGGCTATGGGTACCCGCATGGGCCCCAGCTATGCCTGTCTCTTTATGGGGTATGTGGAACATAACTTGTTCCAGTCCTACTCCGGCCCCCTTCCACAACTCTTTCTCCGGTACATCGATGATTACTCGGTGCTGCTTCATGCCCTCGTCTGGATCTGGAAAAATGTATTAATTTTGCTTCCAATTTCCACCCCTCCATCATTTTCACATGGTCCATCTCTGACACTTCCCTTCCCTTCCTTGACCTCTCTGTCTCAATCTCTGGTGATAGACTGTCCACCAATATCCATTACAAGCCTACCGACTCCCACAACTACCTCAACAACACTCCTCACACCCCGCTTCCTGTAAGGACTCCATCTCATTCTCTCAGTTCCTTCACCTCCGTCGCATCTGTTCTGATGATGCCACTTTCAAAAACAGTTCCTCTGACATGTCCTCCTTCTTCCTTAACCGAGGTTTTCCACCCACGGTGGTTGACAGGTCCCTCAACCGTGTCCGGCCCATCTCCCGCGCATCCGCCCTCACGCCTTCTCCTCCCTCCCAGAAACATGATAGGGTCCCCCTTGTCCTCCCTTATCACCCGAACAGCCTCCGCATTCAAAGGATCATCCTCTGCCATTTCCGCCAACTCCAGCATGATGCCACCACCACACACATCTTCCCTTCACCCCCCCCCCCGGCCTGGCGGCATTCCGTAGGGATTGTTCCCTCCGTGACACCCTGGTCCACTCCTCCATCACCCCCTACTCCTCAACCCCCTCCTACGGCACCTTCCCATGCAACCACAGAAGATGCAACACCTACCCCTTCACTTCCCCTCTCCTCACCGTCCAAGGGCCCAAACACTCCTTTCAAGTGAAGAGGCATTTCACTTGCACTTCCCTCAACTTAGTCTACTGCATTCATTGCTCCCAATGCGGTCTCCTCTACATTGGAGAGACCAAACACCACCCTGCTCTCTTGCCCACATGTCTGTCCTTGGCTTGCTGCATTGTTCCAGTGAAGCCCAACGCAAACTGGAGGAACAGCACCTCATCTTCCGACTAGGCACTTTACAGCCTTCCGGACTGAATATTGAATTCAACAACTTTAGGTCCTGAATTCCCTCCTCCATCCCCACCCCCTTTCTGTTTCTTCCCCCTCTCTTTTGTTTTTTCCAATAAATTATATAGATTTTTCTTTTCCCACCTATTTCCATTATTTTTAAATGTATTTCCATCCATTGTTTTATCTCTACCTTTTAGCCTATTTTGATTCCTTCACCCCACCCCACCCCCACTAAGGCTATCTGTACCTTGTTTGTCCTGCTTTCTACCCTTAATTAGCACATTCCTTAGATAATATCACCACCTTCAACACCTCTTTGTCCTTTTGTCTGTGACATCTTTTGGTTATCTCCACCTATCACTGGCCCTTTAACTAGCTCTTCTTGTCCCAACACCCCCCCCCCACCTTAAACCAGCTTATATTTCACCCCTTTCCTATTTTTACTTAGTTCTGTTGAAGGGTCATGAGGACTCGAAACGTTAACTGTGTTCCTGTCCGCAGATACTGTCAGACCTGCTGAGTTTTTGCAGGTATTTTTGTTTTTGTTTTGGCACATCATAATATAGTTGGCCTTGACAGGCAGGGGATAGTGGTCAGGCCATTTTTAAAATTAAATATTTTTTAAAGGGCGAGAAGGGGGTGGTACTAACTTCCAGGGGGTGCCATTTGCGCATAAGTTTCCTCCTGCCCACCTGCTACCTCAGGCCCGCCCCCACCCTGCCTCACCTCGGCCCTCTTCCTTAGCTTCCCAACTCTTCCCTGGCTAATACCCCAGGACCCACCTTGCTCTGGGATCCATCGGGACTTCTCCTGAGGCCTGTTTGCTGGCCTGGCAGTGCCCACTAATGCGCCCTTGACACTGCCAGGCCTGCTGGAACTGCTGGCTGGTCTGATTGGCTGACAGCTCCCAAGAATGGGACTCCCTCCCCAGGGTGTTGGAGCTGGGGGTGTGGGTGTGGGGTAGAAGGGTTGATGTGGAGCGAGTGGGCTTCACGCTGACTGCTTCCGGGGAGGACCCCTTATCCCCTGTAATACGCAGCCCACACTGTATCTCTCTCTCTATTATTTGTTTACACTGACTCTATATCTCTCTCACACTCAACATTTCTCTCTCTCCCTATCTCTCTCTCCCTCTCCCTCACCTTATATCTTTCTGTGTCTCTCTCTCACCCTCTCTGTCAGTCTGTCTCCACCTCTCACTGACAGTCTCCGACCTTTGCGTGTGTCTCTCACGTTTGTGTCTTTGTCTCTCTCTCTCTTTCTCTCTATTTTATACTGTCTCTCTTGCCTCTCCCTCTCCCACTCTCACACACACACCAACTGTCTCCCTCCCAGTCTCCCTCAGACACTACCCTACCTCTCTGTCGGGAATCTCACATTCAATCTCTCATTCTATCTTTCACACACCCTCTATCTCACATCTGTCCCTCTCTCAGTCCCTCTCACGCAAACTCCATCTGTCTGTCTCTCTCTCTCCCTCAAACACTCCTCTACCTCTGTCTCTGTTTCTCTCACAATTGCTCTCTCTCACACACACTTGATCTCATGCTCTCTCTCTCACAATTCTTGGTCTCACCGTCCCTCTCTCACACACACTCTGCCCCCTCAGACTCCACTCTGATTAACTCCGGTGTTGCTGTTTGTGCCTCCTGCAGGTCCTGCGATCTGTTTACGATGGAGATGGGGATCGTGCAGTGCTGGTAATTGCCCACCGCCTCAGTACGATAGAGAGAGCTGACTGGATTGTGGTGCTGGAGGGCGGGATTGTGGTGGAACAGGGGACTCACGAGGAGCTACGAGAAAGGGGTGGCTGTTACCAGAGGCTGCTCCGCAAACACTTCCAGGGCTTTGGAAAGAGGATGGCAGATGAAGAAATAGATGAAATAGAGAATTGAAAGAACGGGAGTGTGTAATATTTAGTAGTGGGCTGCCTATGTTAGGCTGGGATGTCACAGCACAGAGACACAGACAGGGACCAGTCGCAGATAGAGACCAGATGCAGACAGAGGCCAGACACAGGGCCCAGTCTGAGTGATCAGACAGATTTTTCATGGCAACTCCTTGACTTTGCATATCAAATGAAGTATTACATGTCACCCTGCATTGTAAACAGCCTGTTGAATGATTAGCTTTTAAATATTTTGATGTTTCTGATGTTACTGAGGTAGGCACTGTTCAATAAAGAATACTTGCTGAAACAGATGTGTAATTAAACTCATCCCATGGAGTGGAAATCGGCACTGAATCAAACATTCCCTCATATCTTGTTCTGTGCAATAACTAACCCTCTCCCTCACCCTTTCTCTCTGCTCCACTCCTGATTCTCTCTCTCCCTCTCGCTCTGATCCACTCTCTGATTGTCTCTCTCTCTCTTGCTCTGCTCCACTCTCTATTTCTCTCTCTCTCTCTCTCTATCTCTCTGCTCCACTCTCTGATTCTCTCTCTCTCTTGTCCACTTTCTGATTCTCTCTCTCTCTGATCCACTCTCTGATTCTCTCTCCCTCTCTCTGATCCATTCTCTTATTCTCTCTCGCTCTCTGTGGTCCACTCTCTGATTCTCGCTCTCTCTCAGTCTCTCTGATTCTCTCTCTCTCTGACCCACTCTCTGATTCTTTCTCTCTCTCTGCTCCACTCTCTGATTCTCTCTTGCTCTGCTCCACTCTCTGATTCTCTCCCTCTCTCTCTCTTGTCCACTCTCTGATTCTCTCTCTGTTTTTCTTCCTGACCCACTCTCTAAATGTCTCTCTCTCTCTGCTTCACACTCTGATTCGCCCTCTCTCTCTCTGATCCCCTCTCTGATACTCTTTTTCTCCCCCTGACCCACTCTTTAATTCTTTCTCCCTCTATGCCCCACTCTCTGATTCTCACTTTCTCACTTTGATCCATTCTCTGATTCTCTCTCTCTCTCTCTGGTCCACTCTCTGAAACTCTCTCTCTCTCTCTTTCTTTGGTCCACTCTCTGATTCTCTTTTTCTCTCCCTGAACCACACTCTAATTCTCTAACTCTCTGACCAACTGTCTGTCTCTCTCTCTCTCTGACCCACTCACTGATTGTCGCTCCCTCTCTCTGACCCACTCTCTGATTGTCTCTCTCTCTGACCCTCTCTCTGATCCACACGCTGAATCTACTTCTCTCTGATCCACTCTCTCTCTGATCCTCTCTCTCCCTAGTCCACTCAGATTCTCTCTCCCTCCCTCTCTCTGCTCCACTCTCTGATTGTCTCTCTCTCTCTCTCTGGTGCTCTGCTCCACTCTCTGATTCTCACTCTCTATCTCACTCTAATGCACTCTCTGATTCTCTCCCTCTCCCTCGCTCTGATCCACTCTCTGATACTCTCTCCATCTCTCTGATCCACTCTCTGATTCTCGCTCTCTCTCACTCACTTTATGATTCTCTCTCTCTCTGATCTACTCTCTGATTCTCTCTCTCTTTCTCTCCCTGACCCACTCTCAAATTCTCTCTCTCTCTCTCAGCTCCACTCTTTGATTCTCTGTCTCTCTTGTTCTGCTCCACTCTCTGATTCACGCTCTGTCTCGCTCTGCTCCACACTTTGATTCTCTCTCTCTCTCTCTCTCTGGTCCACTTTCTGATTCTCTCTCTGCTCCACTCTCTGATTCTCTCTCTGTCTCGCTCTGCTCCACTCTTTGATTGTCTCTCTCTCTCTCTCTCGATCTGCTCCACTCTCTGATTGTCGCTCCCTCTCACTCACTCTCTGATCTCTCTCTCTCTCTGATCCATTCTCTGATTCCCTCTCTGTTTCTCTTCCTGACCCACTCTCTAATTGTCTCTCTCTCTCTGCTTCACACCATGATTCGCCTTCTCTCTCTCTGATCCCCTCTCTGATTCTCACTCTCTCTCTCCCTGATCCACTCTCTGATTCTTGCTCTCTCTCACTCTCTCTGATTCTCGCTCTCTCTGATCCACTCTCTGATACTCTCTCTCTTTCTTCTGCTGACCCACTCTTTAATTCTTTCTCCCTCTATGCACCACTCTTTGATTCTCACTTTTTCACTCTGATCCACTCTCTGATTCTCTCTCTCTCTCTCTCTCTGGTCCACTCTCTGACACACTCTCTCTCTCTCTGGTCCACTCTCTGATTCTCTCTCTCTTTCTTTGGTCCACTCTCTGATTCTCTCTTTCGCTCCCTGACCCACTCTCTAATTCCACCCCCCCCTCTCTCTCTCTGGTCCACACCCAGATTCTCTCCCTCGCTCTGCTCAACTCTTGGATTCTCTCTCTCTCTGGTCCACTATCTGATTTTCTCTTTCGCTCTGATCCACTCTCTGATTGTCTCTCTCTCTCTCTCGCTCTGCTCCACTCTGATTTTCTGTCTCTCTCTCTCTGGTCCACTCTCTGATTCTCTCTCTGTCTCGCTCTGCTCCATTCTCTGATTCTCTCTCTCACTCTGGTCCAGTTTCTGATTCTCTCTCTCTCTCTCTCTCTCTGGTCCACTCTCTGATTCTCTGTCTCTCGCTCTGCTCAACTCTCGGATTCTCTCTCTGTGCTCCAATCTCTGATTCTCTCTCTCTCCCTCACTTTGATCCACTCTCTCATTGTCTCTCTCTCTCTCTCTGTTTCTCTGCTCCACTTTCTGATTCTCTCTCTCTCTCTCTCTGGTCCACTGTCTGATTCTCTGTCTCTCTCTCGCTCTGCTCAACTCTCGGATTCTCTCTCTGTGCTCCAATCTCTGATTCTCTCTCTCTCCCTCACTTTGATCCACTCTCTCATTGTCTCTCTCTCTCTCTCTGTTTCTCTGCTCCACTTTCTGATTCTCTCTCTCTCTCTCTCTGGTCCACTCTCTGATTCCCTGTCTCTCTCTCGCTCTGCTCAACTCTCGGATTCTCTCTCTCTCTTTCTCTGGTCCACTTTCTGATTCTCTCTCACTCTCTCTGGTCCACTCTCTGATTCTCTCTCTGTCTCGCTCTGCTCCATTCTCTGATCTCCTCACTCCCTCTGTGCTCCAATCTCTGATTCTCTCTCTCCCCCTCACTCTGATCCACTCTCTCATTGTCTCTCTCTCTCTCTCTGTTCTGTTCCACTCTCTGATTCTCACTCTCTCTCTCACTCTTATGCACTCTCTGATTCTCGCCCTCTCCCTCGCTCTGATCCACTCTCTGATACTCACTCTCTCCATCTCTCTGATCCACTCTCTAATTCTCGCTCTCTCTCACTCACTTTATGATTCTGTCTCTCTCTGATTTACTCTCTGATTCTCTCTCTCTTTCTCTCCCTGACCCACTCTCAAATTCTCTCTCTCTCTCAGCTCCACTCTTTGATTCTCCCTCTCTCACTGTGAACCACTCTCTGATTCTTTCTCTCTCTCTGTTCCAATCTCTAATCCCCTCTCTCTCCTGTGATCCAATCTCTGATCCTCTTTCTCTCCCTCATTCTGATCCACTCTCTCATTGTCTCTCTCTCTCTGTCGCTCTGCTCCACTCTCTGATTCTCACTCTCTCTCTCACTCTGATGCACTCTCTGATTCTCTCCCTCTCCCTCGCTCTGCTCCACTCTTTGATTCTCACTCTCTCTCTCTCGCTCTGCTCCATTCTCTGATTCTCTCTCTCTCTCTCACTCTGATCCACTCTCTCATTGTCTCTCTCTCTCTCTGTTCTGTTCCACTCTCTGATTCTCACTCTCTCTCTCACTCTTATGCACTCTCTGATTCTCGCCCTCTCCCTCGCTCTGATCCACTCTCTGATACTCACTCTCTCCATCTCTCTGATCCACTCTCTAATTCTCGCTCTCTCTCACTCACTTTATGATTCTGTCTCTCTCTGATTTACTCTCTGATTCTCTCTCTCTTTCTCTCCCTGACCCACTCTCAAATTCTCTCTCTCTCTCAGCTCCACTCTTTGATTCTCCCTCTCTCACTGTGAACCACTCTCTGATTCTTTCTCTCTCTCTGTTCCAATCTCTAATCCCCTCTCTCTCCTGTGATCCAATCTCTGATTCTCTTTCTCTCCCTCATTCTGATCCACTCTCTCATTGTCTCTCTCTCTCTGTCGCTCTGCTCCACTCTCTGATTCTCACTCTCTCTCTCACTCTGATGCACTCTCTGATTCTCTCCCTCTCCCTCGCTCTGCTCCACTCTTTGATTCTCACTCTCTCTCTCTCGCTCTGCTCCATTCTCTGATTCTCTCTCTCTCTCTCACTCTGATCCACTCTCTGATTGTCTCTCTCTCTTTCTTGCTCTACTCCATTCTCTGATTCTCTCTCTCTCTCTCTCTCGCTCTGATCCACTCTGATTCTCTGTCTCTCGCTCTGCTCCACTGTCTGATTCTCACTCTCTCTCTCTCTGGTCCACTCTCTGATTCTTGCTCTCTCTCACTCTCTCTGATTTTCTCTCTCTCTGATCCACTCTCTGATACTCTCTCTCTTTCTCCCCCTGACCCACTCTTTAATTCTTTCTCCCTCTATGCCCCACTCTTTGATTCTCACTTTTTCACTCTGATCCACTCTCTGATTCTCTCTCTCTCTCTCTCTCTGGTCCACTCTCTGATACTCTCTCTCTCTCTCTCTCTGGTCCACTGTCTGATTCTCTCTCTCTCTCTCTCTCTGGTCCACTCTCTGATACACTCTCTCTCTCTCTCTTTCTCTGGTCCACTCTCTGATTCTCTCTTTCTCTCCCTGACCCACTCTCTAATTCTCTCTCTCTCTGCTCCACTCTCTGATTCTCTCTTTCGCTCCCTGACCCACTCTCTAATTCGCCCCTTCTCTCTCTCTCTGGTCCACACTCTGATTCTCTGTCTCGCTCTGCTCAACTCTCAGATTCTTTCTCTCTCTCTCTCTCTGGTCCACTCTCTGATTATCTGTCTCTCTCTCTCGCTCTGCTCAACTCTCAGATCCTTTCTCTCTCTCTCTCTCTGCTCCACACTCTGATTCTCTCTCTCTCTCTCGCTCTGCTCCACACTTTGATTCTGCCTCTCTCTCACTCTGCTCCACTCTTTGATTTTCTCTCTCTCTCTCTCTCTCACTCTGCTCCACTCTTTGATTCTCTCTCTCTCTCTCTCTGGTCCACTCTCTGATTCTCGCTCCCTCTCACTCACTCTCTGACTCTCTCTCTCTCTTTGATCCATTCTCTGATTCTCTCTCTGTTTCTCTTCCTGACCCACTCACTAATTGTCTCTCTCTCTCTGCATCACACTCTGATTCACCTTCTCTCTGATCCCCTCTCTGATTCTCACTCTCTCTCTCTCTCTGGTCCACTCTCTGATTCTCGCTCTCTCTCACTCTCTCTGATTGCCTCTCTCTCTGATCCACTCCCTGATACTCTCTCTCTCTTTCTACCCCTGACCCACTCTTTCATTCTTTCTCCCTCTATGCCCCACTCTTTGATTCTCACTTTATCACTCTGATCCACTTTCTGATTCTCTCCCTCTCTCTCTCTCTGGTCCACTCTCTGACACACTCTCTCTCTCTCTGGTCCACTCTCTGATTCTCTCTCTCTTTCTTTGGTCCACTCTCTGATTCTCTCTTTCGCTCCCTGACCCACTCTCTAAATCCCCCACCCTCTCTCTCTCTCCCTCGTCCACTCTCTGATTTTCTCTTTAGCTCTGCTCAACTCTCTGATTCTCACTCTCTCTCTCTCTCTCTGCTCCATTCTCTGATTCTCTCTCTCTCTCTCTCACTCTGCTCCACTCTCTGATACTCTCTCTCTCTCTCTGGTCCACTCTCTGACACTCTCTCTCTCTGGTCCACTCTCTGATTCTCTCTCTCTTTATTTGGTCCACTCTCTGATTCTCTCTTTTGCTCCCTGACCCACCCTCTAATTCTGCCCCCCCCCCTCTCTCTCTCTCTGGTCCACTCTCTGATTTTCTCTTTCTCTCTGCTCAACTCTCTGATTCTCACTCTCTCTCTCTCTGATCCATTCTCTGATTCTCTCTCTCTCTCTCGCTCTGATCCACTCTCTGATTGTCTCTCTCTCTCTCGTGCTCTGTTCCACTCTCTGATTCTCTGTCTCTCTCTCTCTCTGGTCCACTCTCTGATTCTCTCTGTGTCTCGCTCTGCTCCATTCTCTGATTCTCTCTCTCACTCTGGTCCACTTTCTGATTCTCTCTCTCTCTCTCTCTGGTCCACTCTCTGATTCTCTGTCTCTCTCTCGCTCTGCTCAACTCTCGGATTCTCTCTCTGTGCTCCAATCTCTGATTCTCTCTCTCTCCCTCACTTTGATCCACTCTCTCATTGTCTCTCTCTCTCTCTGTTGCTCTGCTCCACTTTCTGATTCTCTCTCTCTCTTTCTCTCCCTGGTCCACTCTCTGATTCTCTGTCTCTCTCTCGCTCTGCTCAACTCTCGGAATTTCTCTCTCTCTCTTTCTCTGGTCCACTTTCTGATTCTCTCTCACTCTCTCTCTGATCCACTCTCTGATTCTCTCTCTGTCTCGCTCTGCTCCATTCTCTGATCTCCTCTCTCTCTCTGTGCTCCAATCTTTGATTCTCTCTCTCCCCCTCACTCTGATCCACTCTCTCATTGTCTCTCTCTCTCTCTGTTGTTCTGTTCCACTCTCTGATTCTCACGCTCTCTCTCACTCTTATGCACTCTCTGATTCTCTCCCTCTCCCTCGCTCTGATCCACTCTCTGATACTCTCCATCTCTCTGATCCACTCTCTGATTCTCGCTCTCTCTCACTCACTTTATGATTTTCTCTCTCTCTGATCTACTCTCTCTCTTTATCTCCCTGACCCACTCGCAAATTCTCTCTCTCTCTCAGCTCCACTCTCTGATTCTCCCTCTCTCACTGTGAACCACTCTCTGATTCTCTCTCTCTCTTGCTCTGTTCCAATCTCTAATCCCCTCTCTCTCCTGTGCTCCAATCTCTGATTCTCTTTCTCTCCCTCATTCTGATGCACTCTCTCATTGTTTCTCTCTCTCTGTCGCTCTGCTCCACTCTCTGATTCTCTGTCTCTCTCTCTCGCTTTGCTCAACTCTCGGATTCTCTCTCTCTCTCTCTCTCTCTGGTCCACTTTCTGATTCTCTCTCACTCTCTCTCTGGTCCACTCTCTGATTCTGTCTCTGTCTCGCTCTGGTCCATTTTCCTATCTACTCTCTCTCTCTGTGCTCCAATCTCTGATTCTCTCTCTCTCCCTCACTCTGATCCACTTTCTCATTGCCTCTCTCTCTCTCTGTTGCTCTGTTCCACTCTCTGATTCTCTCCCTCTCCCTCGCTCTGATCCACTCTCTGATACTCTCTCCATCTCTTTGATCCACTCTCTGATTCTCGCTCTCTCTCACTCACTTTATGATTCTCTCTCTGATCTACTCTCTGATTCTCTCTCTCTTTCTCTCCCTGACCCACTCTCAAATTCTCTCTCTCTCTCTCAGCTCCACTCTCTGGTTCTCCCTCTCTCATTCTGAACCACTCTCTGATTCTCTCTCTCTCGCTCTGCTCCACTCTTTGATTCTCTCTCTCTCTCTCTGGTCCACTTTCTGATTCTCTCTCTGCTCCACTCTCTGACTCTCTCTCTCTCTGATCCATTCTCTGATTCTCTCTCTGTTTCTCTTCCTGACCCACTCTCTTATTGTCTCTCTCTCTGCTTCACACTCTGATTCGCCTTCTCTCTCTCTCTGATCCCCTCTCTGATTTTCAATCTCTCTCTCTCTGGTCCACTCTCTGATTCTCGCTCTCTCTCACTCACTCTGATTCTCTCTCTCTCGGATCCACTCTCTGATACTCTCTCTCACTCTTTCTTCCCCTGACACACTCTTTAATTCTTTCTCCCTCTATGCCCCACTCTTTGATTCTCACTTTTTCACTCTGATCCACTCTCTGATTCTCTCTCTCTCTCTCTGGTCCACTCTCTGACACTCTCTCTCTCTCTGGTCCACTCTCAAATTCTCTCTCTCTCTCTCAGCTCCACTCTCTGATTCTCCCTCTCTCACTGTGAACCACTCTCTGATTCTCTCTCTCTAGCTCTCCTCCAATCTCTATTCCCCTCTCTCTCCTGTGCTCCAATCTCTGATTCTCTCCCTCTCCCTCGCTCTGATGCATTCTCTGATTGTCTCTCTCTCTCTCGCTCTGCTCTACTCTTTGATTCTCACTCTCTCTCTCTCGCTGTGCTCCATTCTCTGATTGTCTCTCTCTCTCTCACTCTGATCCACTCTCTGATTGTCTCTCTCTCTCTATCGCTCTGCTCCACTCTCTGACACTCTCTCTCTCTCTCTGGTCCACTCTCTGATTCTCTCTCTCTTTCTTTGGTCCACTCTCTGATTCTCTCTTTCGCTCCCTGACCCACTCTCTAATTCCACCCCCCCCTCTCTCTCTCTCTGGTCCACTCTCTGATTTTCTCTTTCTCTCTGCTCAACTCTCTGATTCTCACTCTCTCTCTCTCCCTGATCCACTCTCAAATTCTCTCTCTCTCTCTCTGCTCCACTCTCTGATTCTCCCTCTATCACTCTGAACCACTCTCTGATTCTCTCTCTCTCGCTCTGCTCCAATCTCTAATCCCCTCTCTCTCCTGTGCTCCAATCTCTGATTCTCTCTCTCTCCCTCATTCTGATCCACTCTCTCATTGTCTCTCTCTCTCTGTCGCTCTGCTCCACTCTCTGATTCTCGCTCTCTCTCACTCACACTCTGACTCTCACTCTCTCTCTGATCCATTCTCTGATTCCCTCTCTGTTTCTCTTCCTGACCCACTCTCTAATTGTCTCTATCTCTCTGCTTCACACTCTGGTTCTACTTCTCTGTCTCTGATCCCCTCTCTGATACTCACTCTCTCTCTCTCTGGTCCACTCTCTGATTCTCTCTCTCTTTCTTTGGTCCACTCTCTGATTCTCTCCTTCGCTCCCTGACCCACTCTCTAATTTCCTGCCCCCCACCCGCTCTCTCTCTGGTCCACACTCTGATTCTCTCTCTCGTTCTGCTCAACTCTTGGATTCTCTCTCTCTCTGGTCCACTCTCTTATTTTCTCTTTCGCTCTGCTCAACTCTCTGATTCTCACTCTCTCTCACTCTGCTCTATTCTCTGATTCTCTCTTTCTCTCTCGCTCTGATCTACTCTCTGATTTTCTCTCTCTCTCTCTCTCTCGCTCTGCTCCACTCTCTGATTCTCTGTCTCTCTCTCTCTGGTCCACTCTCTGATTCTCTCTCTGTCTCTCTCTGCTCTATTCTGTGATTCTCTCTCCCTCTCTGGTCCACTCTCTGATTCTCTCTCGCTCTGCTCCACTCTCTGATTCTCTCTCTCTCCATCTCTCTGATCCTCTTTCTAATTCTCGCTCTCTCTCACTCACTTTATGATTCTCTCTCTGATCTAATCTCTGATTCTCTCTCTCTTTCTCTCCCTGACCCACTCTCAAATTCTCTCTCTCTCTCTCAGCTCCACTCTCTGGTTCTCCCTCTCTCATTCTGAACCACTCTCTGATTCTCTCTCTCTCGCTCTGCTCCACTCTCTGATTCTCTCTCTCTCGCTCTGCTCCAATCTCTAATCCCCTCTCTCTCCTGTGCTCCAATCTCTGATTCTCTCTCTCTCCCTCATTCTGATCCACTCTCTCATTGTCACTCTCTCTCTCTGTCACTCTGCTCCACTCTCTGATTCTCACTCTCTCTCTCACTCTGATGCACTCTCTGATTCTCTCCCTCTCCCTCGCTCTGATCCACTCTCTGATTGTCTCTCTCTCTCTGTCTCTCTCACTCTGCTCCACTCTTTGATTCTCACTCTCTCTCTCTCTCGCTCTGATCCACTCTCTGATTCTCCCTCTGTCTCGCTCTGCTCCGTTCTTTGATTCTCTCTCTCTCTCTCTCTGGTCCACTTTTTGATTCTCTCTCTGCTCCACTCTCTGATTCTCTCTCGCTCTCCTCCACTCTCTGATTCTCTCTCTGTCTCTCTCTCTGGTCCACTCTCTGATTCTCGCTTCCTCTCACTCACTCTCTGACTCTCTCTCTCTCTCTGATCCAATCTCTGATTCTCTCTCTGTTTCTCTTCCTGACCCACTCTCTAATTCTCTCTCTCTCTCTGCTTCACACTCTGATTCGCCTTCTCTCTCTCTGATCCCCTCTCTGATTCTCACTCTCTCTCTCTCTGGTTCACTCTCTGATTCTCGCTGTCTCTCACTCTCTCTGATTGCCTCTCTCTCTGATCCACTCCCTGATACTCTCTCTCTCTTTCTTCCCCTGACCCACTCTTTCATTCTTTCTCCCTCTATGCCCCACTCTTTGATTCTCACTTTTTCACTCTGATCCACTCTCTGATTCTCTCTCTCTCTCTCTCTCTGGTCCACTCTCTGATACTCTCTCTCTCTGTCTCTCTCGGGCCCACTCTCTGATTCTCCCTCTCTTTCTCTGGTCCACTCTCTGATTCTCTCTCTCTCTGATCCACTCTCTGATACTCTCTCTCTTTCTCTCCCTGACCCACTCTCTAATTACTCTCTCTCACCCTCTCTCTGGTCCACTCTCTGATTCTCTCTCTCGCTCTGCTCAACTCTCAGATTCTCTCTTTCTCCGATCCACTCTCTGATTCTCTTTCTCTCTGGCCCACTCTCTGATTCTCTCTCTCTCTCTCTGGTCCACTCTCTGATTCTTTCTCTCTCTCGCCATGGTCCACTCGTTGATTCTCTCTCTGTCTCTGGTCCACTCTCTGATTCTCTCTCTCTCTCTGGCGCGCTGTCTGTCTGTCTCTCTCTCTGAACCACTCTCTAATTCTTTCTCCCACTCTCTGATTCACTCTCTGATTCTCTCTCTTTTTCCCTTCCTGACCCACTCTCTAATGCTCTCCTCCTCTCTGATCAACTCTCTGCTTATCTCTCTCTCTAATCAACTCTCTAATTCTCTCTCTCTCTCTCTGGCCCACTATGTGATTCTCTCTCGCCCTCTCACAACAAATCCCACACAGTGCAATGTTTGTACACAGCATGATCCCACACACAGCAATGATTGTACACAGGAGGATACCGTACACAGCAATGTTTGTACACAGCAAGATCCCACATGCAGCAATGTTTGTACACAGCTGGATCCCTTACACAGCAATGTTTGTACACAGCAGTATCCCACACACAGCAATGTGTGTACACAGCAGGGTTGTATACACAGCAATGTTTGTACACAGCATGATCCCACACACAGCAATGTTTGTACACAGCAGGATCCCACACACAGCAATGTTTGTACACAAGAGGATCTCAGCACAGCAATGTTTGCAAAGAGGAGGATCCCACACATAGTAATGTTTGTACACAGCAGGATCCCATGCCCAGCAATGTTTCTACACAGCAGGATCCCACATACAGCAATGTTTGTACACAGCAGGACTCCACATGCAGCAATGGTTGCACAGATCAGGATCCCACGCAGAGCAATATTTATACACAGCAGAATCCCACGCACAGCAATGTTTGTACACACCAGGATGCCATGTACAGCAATGTGTATGCACAGCAGAATCCCACGCACAGCAAGATCTGTACACAGCAGGAATCCATAGACAGCAACGTTTGCACAGAGCAAGATCCCACACACAACAATTATCGTACACTGCAGGATCTCACACACAGCAAGATTTGTACACAGCAGGAATCCATAGACAGCAACGTTTGCACAGAGCAAGATCCCATACACAACAATTATCGTACACTGCAAGATCTCACACACAGCAATGTTTATACACAGCAGGATCCCACACACAGCAATGTTTATACACAGCAGGCTCCCACACACAGCAATGTTTGTACACAGCAGGATCCCACACACAGCAATGTTTGTACACAGCAGGACCCCACACACAGCAATGTTTGTACACAGCAGGATCCCACACACAGCAATGTTTGTACACACCAGGATCCCACACACAGCAATGTTTGTACACAGCAGGATCCCACACACAGCAATGTTTGTACACACCAGGATGCCACACACAGCAATGATTGTGCACAGCAGGATCTCACACACAGCAATGTTTGTACACAAGAGGATCAGACACACAGCAATGTTTGCAAACAGGATGATCCCAGGCACAGCAATGTCTGTACGCAGCAGGATGCCACACACAGCAATGTTTATACACAGCAGCATCCCACACAGAGCAATGTTTGTGCACAGCAATATCCCACACGCAGAAATGTTTGTACACAACAAGATCCCACACACAGCAATGTATGTGCACAGCAGGATCTCACACACAGTAATGTTTGTACTCAGCAAGATCCCCCAGACAGCAATGTTTGTACACAGCAGGATCCCACGCACAGCAAGGTTCGTACACAGCAGAATACTGTACTCAGCAATGTTTGTACACAGCAGGGATGCACACACAGGATCCCACAGACAGCGGTATTTGTACACAATATGATCCCACGCACAGCAATGTTTGGACATAGTGGGATCCCGTAGACAGCAGTGTTTGTACACAGCAGGATTTCACACAGAGCAATGTTTGTACACAACATGATCGCACATACAGCAATGTTTGTAAACAGCATGATCCCATACAGGGCAATGTTTGTACAAAGCAGAATTCCAAACCCAGGAATGTTTGTACACAAGAGGATCTCACACACAGCAATGTTTGTACACTGGAGGATCTCACACACAGCAATGTTTGCACACAGCAGGATCCCATGCTTGGCAATGTTTGTACACAGTAGGATCCCACAAACTACAATGTTTGAACACAGCAAGATCCCACACATAGCAATGTTTGTACACAGCAGGATCCCTTACACAGCAATGTTTGAACAAAGCAGGATGCCACATGCAGCGATATTTGTACACAGCAGAATGCCACACACAGCAATGGTTAAACATAGCAGGATCCCACACAGAGCAATGAATGTATACAGCAAGAGCCCACACACAGCAATGTTTGTACACAGCAAGATCTCACACACAGCAATGTTTGTGCACAGTAGGATCACACACACAGCAATGTTAGTACACAGCATGATCCTACACACAGCAATGTTTGTACAAAACAGGATACCAAACACAGCAAAGTTTGTACACTGCAGGATCACACACACAGCAATGTTCGTACACACTAGGATCCCTCATACAGCAATGTTTGTACACAGCCGGATCCCACAGACAGCAAAATTGTACACAGCAGGATGCACACATAGCAATGCTTATACACAGCAGGATCCCAAAAACTGCAATGATTGTACACAGCAAGATCCACAGACAGCAATGTTTGCACACAGCAGGAATGCACACACAGCAATGTTTGTACACAGCATCATCACACAGCAATGTTTGTACACAGCAGGATCGCTTGCTCGGCAAAGTTTGTACACAGTAGGATCCCACACACAGCAATGTTTGTACACAGCAAGATTCCACACATAGCAATGTTTGTACAGAGCAGGATAAAACACACAGCAATGTACGCAGACTGGAGGATCCCAAACACAGCAATGTTTGCACACGGCAGGAACCCACACACAGCAATGTTTCTAAACAGCAAATTTCAACACACAGCAATGTTAGTACACAGCAAGATCCCACACATAGCAATGTTTGTACACAGCAAGATCCCACACATAGCAATGTTTGTACACAGCAGGATCCCTTACACAGCAATGTTTGTACAAAGCTGGTACACACACAGCAATGTTTGTACACAGCAGGATCCCACACACAGCAATGTTTTTACACAGCAGGTTCCCACACACAGTAAAATTCGTACACAGCAGGATCCCGTACTCAGCAATGATTGTCTGCAGCAGGGACGCACACACAGCAATGTTTGTACACATCATAATCCCACAAACTGCAATGTTTGTACGCAGCAGGATCCTACACACAGCAATGTTTGTACATGCCAGAATCCCATGCACTGCAATGTCTGTACACAGCAGGATCCCACACACAGCAATGTTTGTACACAGCAGGATCCCCTACACACAGCAACGCTTGCAATCAGCAGGATCCCACACACAGCAATGTTTGTACACAGCTGGATCCCGTACAGAGCAGTGTTTGTACACATCAGGATTCCAAGCACTGCAATGTTTGTACACAGCAGGATCCCACACTCAGCAATGTTTGTACACAGCAGGATACCGTACACACAGCAATATTTGTACACAGCAGGATTCCACACACTGCAATGTTTGTTCACAGCAGGATCCCACACACAGCAATGTTTGTACACAGCAGGATCCCAAGCACTGCAATGTTTGTGCACAGCAGGATCCCATACACAGCAATGTTTGTACACAGCAGGATGCCACACACAGCAATGTTTATACACAGCAGGATCCCACACACAGCAATGAATGTATACAGCAAGATCCCACATGCAGCAATGTTTGTACACAGCAAGATCTCACACACAACAATGTTTGTACAAAGCAGTATTCCCCACACAGCAATGTTTGTACACAGCAGGATCCCAAGCACTGCAATGTTTGAACACAGCAAGATCCCACACACAGCAATGTTTTTACACAGCAGGATCCCGTACACACAATAATGTTTGTACAAAGCAGGATATCAAACACAGCCATGTTGTACACAGCAGGATCCCACACACAGCAATTTTCGTACACAGCAGGATCCTGTACTCATCAATGTTTGTATGCAGCAGGGACGCACACACAGCAATGTTTGTACACAGCAAGATCCCACACACAGCAATGTTTGTAAAAAACAGGATACCAAACAAAGCAATGTTTGCACACAGCAGGATCCTTTACACAGCAAGGTTTCTACACAGCAAATTTCCACACACAGCAATGTTAGTACACAAGAGGATCCCACACACAGCAATGTTTGTACACAGCAAGATCCCACAAACAGCAATGTTTGTACAGAGCAGGATAAAACACACAGCAATGTTTGTACACAGCAGGATCCCTTACACAGCAAGGTTTGTACAAAGCTGGTACACACACAGCAATGTTTGTACACAGCAGGATCCCACACACAGCGATGTTTTTACACAGCAGGGTCCCACACACAGTAAAATTCGTACACAGCAGGATCCGGTATTCAGCAATGTTTGTCTGCAGCAGGGACGCACACACAGCAATGTTTGTACACATCATAATCCCACAAACCGCAATGTTTGTTCATAGCAGGATCGCAAAAACTGCAATGTTTGTACACATCATAATCCCACAAACTGCAATGTTTGTACACAGCAGGATCCCACGTGCAGCAATATTTGTACACACCAGAATCCCATGCACTGCAATGTCTGTACACAGCAGGATCCCACACACAGCAATGTTTGTACACAGCAGGATCCCATACACACAGCAATGCTTGCAATCAGCACGAACCCACACACAGCAATGTTTGTACACAGCAGGATCCCACACACAGCAATGTTTGTACACAGCTGGATGCCATACAGAAGAGGGTTTGTGCACATCAGGATCCCAAGCACTGCAATGTTTGTACACACCAGGAAGCCACGCACAGCAATGTTTGTACAAAGAAGGATGACACACACAGCAATGTTTACACACAGCAGGATCCCGTACACGGCAATGCTTGTACACAGCAGGATCCCGTACACACAGCAATGTTTGTACACAGCAGGTTCACACACACAGCAATGTTTGTACAAAACAGGATACCAAACACAGCAATGTTGGTTCACAGCAGGATCCTACACACAGCAAAGATTGTACAAAGCAGGTTCCCCCACACAGCAATGTTTGTACACAGCAGGATCCCACACACAGAAATGTTTGTACACAGCAGGATCCAATACACAGCAATGTTTGTACAGATCAGGATCCCAAGCACTACAATGTTTGTACAGAGCAGGATACCATACACACAGCAATGTTTGCACACAGCAGGATCCCGTACACGGCAATGTTTGTACACAGCAGGCTCCCGTACACAGCAATGTTTGTACACAGCAGGTTCCCCCACACAGCAATGTTTGTACACAGCAGGATCCTACACACAGCAATGTTTGTACACAGCAGGATCTCACAGACAGCAAAGTTTGTACACAGCAGGAACCCACACACAGCAATGTTTGTACAAAGAAGGATGACACACACAGCAATGTTTATACACAGCAGGATCCCGTACACGGCAATGTTTGTACACCGCAGGCTCCCGTACACAGCAATGTTTGTACACAACATGATCACGCACACAGCAATGGTTGTACACAGGAGGATCTCACACACAGCAATGTTTGTAACCAGGAGGATCCCACACAAAGCAATGTCTGTACACAGCAGGATACCAGACAGAACAATGTTTATACGCAGCAGGGTCCCACACAGAGCAATGTTTGTACACAGCAAGATCCGATACGCAGCAATGTTTGTACACAGCAGGAACCCATGCACAACTATGTTTGTACACAGCAGGATCCCACACACAGCAATGTTTGTACACAGCAAGATCTCACACACAGCTATGTTTGTACAGAGCAGGCTAAAACACCCAGCAATGTTTGTACACAGCAGGATCCCACAAGCGGCAATGTTTGCACACAGCAGGATCCCACACACAGCTATGCTTGTACAGAGCAGGCTAAAACACCCAGCAATGTTTGTACACAGCAGGATCCCACAAGCGGCAATGTTTGCACACAGCAGGATCCCACACACAGCAATGTTTGTACACAGCAGGATCCCAAGCACTGCAATGTTTGTACACAGCAGGATCCCATACACAGCAATGTTTGTACACAGCAGGATCCCATACACAGCAATGTTCATATACAGCAGGATCCCATACACAGCAATGTTTGTACACATCAGGAACCCACACAGAGCAATGAATGTATACAGCAAGATCCCACACGCAGCAATGTTTGTACACAGCAAGATCTCACACACAAAATGTTTGAACACAGCAGGATCCCACACACAGCAATGTTTGTACACAGCAGGATCCCGTACACACAACAATTTTTGTACACAGCAGGATCTCAAACACAGCCATGTTGTACACAGGAGGATCCCACACACAGCAAGTTTCGTACACAGCAGATCCCATACACAGCAATGTTTGTACACAGCAGGATCCCACAGACAGCAATATTTTACACATCAGGATCCCACACATAGTATTGTTTGTACACAGCAGCATACCATAGGCATCAATGTTTGCACACAGCAGTATCCTGTACCAAGCAATGTTTGTACACAGCAGGATCCCACACACAGCAAAGATTGTACACAGCAAGATCCCAAACACAGCAATGTTTGTACACAGCAGGATCCCATACACAGCAATGTTTGTACACAGCAGGATCCCACACACAGCAATGGTTGTACACAGGAGGATCTCACAGACAGCAAAGTTTGTACACAGCAGGATCCTTCATGCAGCAATGTTTGTACACACCAGGATCCGACACACAGCAATGTTTGTACACAGCAGGATCCCGTACACAGCAATGTTTGTACACAGCAGGAACCCACGCACAGAAATGTTTGTACAAAGAAGGATGACACACACAGCAATGTTTGTACACAACATGATCCCGCACACAGCAATGGTTGTACACAGGATGATCTCACAAACAGCAATGTTTGTAACCAGGACGATCCCACACAAAGCAATGTTTGTACACAGCAGGATGCCGGACAGAAGAATGTTTATACGCAGCAGGCTCCCACACAAAGCAATGTTTGTACACAGCAAGATCCCATACGCAGCAATGTTTGTACACAGCAGGAACCCATGCACAACTATGTTTGTACACAGCAGGATCCCACACACAGCAATGTTTGTACACAGCAAGATCTCACACACAGCAATGTTTGCATACAGCAAGATCCCACACACAGCAATGTTTGTACAGAGCAGGCTAAAACACCCAGCAATGTTTGTACACAGCAAGATCCCACGAGCAGCAATGTTTGCCCACATCAGGATCCCACATACAGCAATGTTTGTACACAGCAGGATCCCAAGCACTGCAATGTTTGTACACAGCAGGATCCCATACACAGCAATGATTGTACACAGCAGGTTCCCACACACAGCAATGTTTGTACACAGTAGGATCCCACAAACTGCAATGTTTGAACACAGCAAGATCCCACACATAGCAATGATTGTACACAGCAGGATCCCTTACACAGCAATGTTTGAACAAAGCAGGATCCCACACACAGCACTGTTTGTACACAGCAGGATCCCACATGCAGCAATATTTGTACACAGCAGGATGCCACACACAGCAATGTTTAAACATAGCAGGATCCCACACAGAGCAATGAATGTATACAGCAAGAGCCCACACGCAGCAATGTTTGTACACAGCAAGATCAGACACACAGCAATGTTTGTGCACAGTAGGATCTCACACACAGCAATGTTAATACACAGCAGGTTCCTACACACAGCAATATTTGTACACAGCATGATCCTACACACAGCAATGTTTGTACACAGCATGATCCATGCTCGGCAATGTTTGTACACAGCAAGATCCATGCTCGGCAATGTTTGTACACAGCAAGATCCATGCTCGGCAATATTTGTACACAGCAAGATCCATGCTCGGCAAAGTTTGTACACAGTAGGATCCCACACGCAGCAATGTTTGTACATAGCAAGATCCCACACATAGCAATGTTTGTACAGATCAGGATTAAACACGCAGCAATGTTTGTACAGAGCAGGATCCCTTAGACAGCAAGGTTTGTACAAAGCTGGTGCACACACTGCAATGTTTGTACACAGCAGGATCCCACACACAGCAATGATTTTACACAGCAGGATCCCACACACAGTAAAATTCGTACACAGCAGGATCCCATACTTAGCAATGTTTGTCTGCAGCAGGGACGCACACAAAGCAATGTTTGTACACATCATAATCCCACAAACTGCAATGTTTGTTCATAGCAGGATCCCAAACACTGCAATGTTTGTACACGACAGAATCCCATGCACTGCAATGTCTGTACACAGCAGGATCCCACAAACAGCAATGTTTGTACACAGCAGGATCCCACACACAGCAATGTTTGTACACATCTGGATCCCGTACAGAGCAGTGTTTGTACACATCAGGATCCCAAGCACTGCAATGTTTGTACACAGCAGGATCCCACACACAGCACTGTTTGTACACAGTAGTATACCTAACACACAGCAATATTTGTACACAGCAGGATTCCACACACTGCAATGTTTCTTCACAGCAGGATGCCACACACAGCAATGTTTATACACATCAGGATCTCGTAAACACAGCAATGTTTGTACACAGCAAGATCCCACACACACCAATGTTTGTACACACCAGGAACCCACGCACAGCAATGTTTGTACAAAGAAGGATGACACACACAGCAATGTTTATACACAGCAGGATCCCGTACACAGCAATGTTTGTACACAGCAGGATCAAATACACAGCAATGTTTATACACAGCACGATCCCGTACACAGCAATGTTTGTACACAGCAGGATCCCATACACAGCAATGTTTGTACACAGCAAGAGATCCCACACACAGCAATGTTTGTACACAGCAGGATCCCACACACAGCAATGTTTGTACACAGCAGGATCCCACACACAGCAATGTTTGTACAAGAGCAGGATCCCGCTCACAGCAATGTTTGTACACAGCAGGATCCCACAAACAGCAATGTTTGTACACAGCAGGATCCCACACACAGCAATGTTTGTACACAGCAGGATCCCACACACAGCAATGTTTGTACACATCTGGATCCCGTACAGAGCAGTGTTTGTACACATCAGGATCCCAAGCACTGCAATGTTTGTACACAGCAGGATCCCACACACAGCAATGTTTGTACACAGCAGGATCCCACACACAGCAATGTTTGTACACAGCAGGATCCCATTTACAGAAAAGTTTGTATACAGCAGGATCCCACACACAGCAATGTTTGTACACAGCAGGATCCCACACACAGCAATGTTTGTACACAGCAGGATCCCACACACAGCAATGTTTGTACACAGCAGGATCCCACACACAGCAATATTTGCACACAGCAGGATTCCACACACTGCATTGTTTGTTCACAGCAGGATCCCACACACAGCAATGTTTGTACACAGTAGGATCCCATACACAGCAATGTTTATACAAGAGCAGGATCCCGCACACAGCAATGTTTGTACACAGCAGGATCCCACACACAGCAATGTTTGTACACAGCAGGATCCCACACACAGCAATGTTTGTACACAGCAGGATCCCACACACAGCAATGTTTGTACACAGCAGGAACCACACACAGCAATGTTTGTACACAGCAGGATCCCACACACAGCAATGTTTGCACACAGCAGGATTCCACACACTGCACTGTTTGTTCTCAGCAGGATCACACACACAGCAATGTTTGTACACAGCAGGATCCCATATACAGCAATGTTTATACACAGCAGGATCCCGTAACAGCAATGTTTGTACACAGCAGGATCCCACACACAGCAATGTTTGTACACAGCAGGATCGCACACACAGCAATATTTGCACACAGCAGGATTCCACACACAGCAATGTTTGTACACAGCAGGATCCCACACACAGCAATGCTGGTACACAGCAGGATCCCATACACAGCAATGTTTATACACAGCAGGATCCCGTACACAGCAATGTTTGTACACAGCAGGATCCCATACACAGCAATGTTTGTACACAGCAGGATCCCACACACAGCAATGTTTGTACACAGCAGGATCCCACACACAGCAATGCTGGTACACAGCAGGAAACCATTTACAGAAATGTTTGTATACAGCAGGATCCCACACACAGCAATGTTTGTACACAGCAGGATCCCACACACAGCAATGTTTGTACACAGCAGGATCCCACACACAGCAGTGTTTGTACACAGCAGGATCCCACACACATGCAATATTTGCACACAGCAGGATTCCACACACTGCATTGTTTGTTCACAGCAGGATCCCACACACAGCAATGTTTGTACACAGTAGGATCCCATACACAGCAATGTTTATACAAGAGCAGGATCCCGCACACAGCAATGTTTGTACACAGCAGGATCCCACACACAGCAATGTTTGTACACAGCAGGATCCCACACACAGCAATGTTTGTACACAGCAGGAACCACACACAGCAATGTTTGTACACAGCAGGATCCCACACACAGCAATGTTTGCACACAGCAGGATTCCACACACTGCATTGTTTGTTCTCAGCAGGATCCCACACACAGCAATGTTTGTACACAGCAGGATCCCATACACAGCAATGTTTATACACAGCAGGATCCCGTACACAGCAATGTTTGTACACAGCAGGATCCCATACACAGCAATGTTTGTACACAGCAGGATCCCACACACAGCAATGTTTGTACACAGCAGGATCCCACACACAGCAATGTTTGTACACAGCAGGATCCCACACACAGCAATGTTTGTACACAGCAGGATCCCACACACAGCAATGTTTGTACACAGCAGGATCCCACACACAGCAATGTTTGTACACAGCAGGATCCCACACACAGCAATGTTTGTACACAGCAGGATCCCACACACAGCAATATTTGCACACAGCAGGATTCCACACACTGCATTGTTTGTTCACAGCAGGGTCCCACACACAGCAATGTTTGTACACAGCAGGATCCCAAACACAGCAATGTTTATACAAGAGCAGGATCCCGCACACAGCAATGTTTGTACACAGCAGGATTCTACACACAGCAATGTTTGTACACAGCTGGATCCCGAACAGAGCAATGTTTGTACACATCAGGATCCCAGGCACTACAATGTTTGTACACAACAGGTTCCCCCACACAGCAATGTTTGTACACAGCAGGATCCCACACACAGCAATGTTTGTACACAGCAGGATCCCACACACAGCAATGTTTGTACAAGAGCAGGATCCCGCTCAGAGCAATGTTTGTACACAGCAGGATCCCACAAACAGCAATGTTTGTACACAGCAGGATCCCGCACACAGCAATGTTTGTACACAGCAGGATCCCACACACAGCAATGTTTGTACAAGAGCAGGATCCCGCTCACAGCAATGGTTGTACACAGGAGGATCTCACATACAGCAATGTTTGTAACCAGGACGATCCCACACTGAGCAATTTTTGTACACAGCAAGATCCCATACGCAGCAACGTTTGTACACAGCAGGGACCCATGCACAACTATGTTCGTACAAAGCAGGATCCCACACACAGCAATGTTTTTACACAGCAGGATCCCACACACAACAATGTTTGTATGCAGCAGGGACGCACACACAGCAATGTTTGTACACACCAGGATCCCACACATAGCAATGTTTGTCCACAGCAGGATTCCACACACAGCAATGTTTGTACATAACATGATCACGCACACAGCAATGGTTGTACACAGGAGGATTTCACACACAGCAATGTTTGTAACCAGGAGGATCCCACACAAAGCAATGTTTGTACACAGTAGGATGCCAGACAGAACAATGTTTATACGCAGCAGGTCCCACACAGAGCAATGTTTGTACACAGCAGGAACCCATGCACAACTATGTTTGTACACAGCAGGATCCCACACACAGCAATGTTTGTACACAGCACGATCTCACACACAGCAATGTTTGTACAGAGCAGGCTAAAACACCCAGCAATGATTGTACACAGCAGGATCCCACAAGCGGCAATGTTTCAACACAGCAGGAACCCACTAACAGCAATGTTTGTACACAGCAGGATCCCAAGCACTGCAATGTTTGTACACAGCAGGATCCCATACACAGCAATGTTTGTACACAGCAGGATGCCACACACAGCAATGTTTATACACAGCAGGATCCCACACACAGCAATGAATGTATACAGCAAGATCCCACACGCAGCAATGTTTGTACACAGCAAGATCTCACACAAAGCAATGTTTGTCCAAAGCAGTATTCCCCACACAGCAATGTTTGTACACAGCAGGATCCCAAGCACTGCAAAGTTTGAACACAGCAGGATCCCACACACAGCAATGTTTTTACACAGCAGGATCCCACACACAGCAATGTTTGTCCACAGCAGGATCCCACACACAGCAATGTTTGTATGCAGCAGGGACGCACACACAGCAATGTTTGTACACACCAGGATCCCACACACAGCAATGTTTGTCCACAGCAGGATCCCACACACAGCAATGTTTGTACATAACATGATCACGCACACAGCAATGATTGTACAAGTCAGGATCCCACACACAGCAATGTTTGTACACAGCAGGGTCCTACACACAGCAAAATTCGTACAAAGCAGGATCCCACACAAAGCAATGTTTGCACACAGCAGGATCCCTTACACAGCAAGGTTTCTACACAGCAAATTTCCACACACAGCAATGTTAGTACACAAGAGGATCCCACACACAGCAATGTTTGTACACAGCAAGATCCCACACATAGCAATGTTCGTACAGAGCAGGATATTTTACACAGCAATGTTTGTACAAAGCTGGTACACACACAGCAATGTTTGTACACAGCAGGATTCCACACACAGCAATGTTTTTACACAGCAGGATCCCACACACAGTAAAATTCGTACACAGCAGGATCCCGTATTCAGCAATGTTTGTCTGCAGCAGGGACGCACACACGGCAATGTTTGTACACATCATAATCCCACAAACTGCAATGTTTGTTCATAGCAGGATCCCAAGCACTGCAATGTTTGTACACATCATAATCCCACAAACTGCAATGTTTGTACACAGCAGGATCCCACACACAGCAATGTTTGTACACAGCAGGATCCCGTACACACAGCAGTACTTGCAATCAGCAGGATCCCACACACAGCAATGTTTGTACACAGCAGGATCCAACACACAGCAATGTTTGTACACAGCTGGATCCCATACAGAGCAGTGTTTGTACACAGCAGGATCCCAAAAACTGCAATGTTTGTACACACCAGGAACCCATGCACAGCAATGTTTGTGCAAAGAAGGATGACAAACACAGCAATGCTTATACACAGCAGGATCCCGTACACGGCAATGCTTGTACACAACAGGCTCCAGTACACAGCAATGTTTGTACACAGCAGGATCCCGTACACACAGCAATGTTTGTAAACAGCAGGATCACACACACAGCAATGTTTGTACAAAACAGGATACCAAACACAGCAATGTTGGTTCACAGCAGGATCCTACACACAGCAAAGATTGTACAAAGCACCTTCCCCCACACAGCAATGTTTGCACACAGCAGGATCCCACACACGGAAATGTTTGTACACAGCAGGATCCCATACACAGCAATGTTTCTACAAAACATGATTCCGCACACAGCAATGGTTGTACACAGGAGGATCTCACACACAGCAATGTTTGTAACCAGGACGATCTCAGACAAAGCAATGTTTGTAAACAGCAGGATCCCGTACACAGCAATGTTTGTACACAGCAGGATGCCACACAGAGCAATGTTTATACGCAGCAGGGTCCCACACAGAGCAATGTTTGTACACAGCAAGATCCCACATGCAGCAATGTTTGTACACAGCAGGATCCCATGCACAGCAACGTTTGTAGAAAGCAGGTTCCCACACACAGCAATATTTGCACACAGCAGGATCCCACAAACAGCAATGTTTGTACACAGCAGATCCCTTACACAGCAATGTTTGTACACAGCTGGATCCCACACACAACAATGTTTGTACACAGCTGGATCCCGTACAGAGCAATCTTTGTACACATTAGGATCCCAAGCACTGCAATGTTTATACACAGCAGGATCCCATACACAGCAATGTTTGTCCACAGCAGGATTCCACAAACTGCAATGTTTGTTCACAACAGGATGCCACACACAGCAATGTTTGTACACAGCAGGATCCCGTACACAACAATGTTTGTACACAGCAAGAACCCATGCACAGCAACGATTGTCCAAAGAAGGATGACACACACAGCAATGTTTGTACACAGCAGGCTCCCGTACACAGCAATGTTTGTACACAGCAGAATCCTGTACACAGCAATGTTTGTACACAGCAGAATCCTGTACACAGCAATGTTTGTACACAGCAGTATCCTGTACACAGCAGTGTTTGTTCACAGCAGGATCCCACACACAGCAATGTTTGTACACAGCAGGATCCCATACACACCAATGTTTGTACACAGCATGATCCCGCACACAGCAATGGTTGTACACAGGAGGATCTCACACACAGCAATGTTTGTAACCAAGAGGATCCCACACAAAGCAATATTTTTACACAGCAGGATGCCAGACAGAACAATGTTTATACGCAGCAGGGTCGCACACAGAGCAACGTTTGTACACAGCAAGATCTCATACACAGCAATGTTTGTACACAGCAGGAACCCATGCACAACTATGTTTGTACACAGCAGAATCCCACACACAGCAATGTTTGTACACAGCACGATCTCACACACAGCAATGTTTGCATACAGCAGGAACACACAAGCAGCAATGTTTGTACACAGCAAGATAACACACACAGCCATGTTTGTACACAGCAGGCTAAAACAGCCAGCAATGTTTGTACACAGCAGGATCCCACGAGCGGCAATGTTTGCCCACAGCAGGATCCCACACACAGCAATGTTTGTACACAGCAGGATCCCAAGCACTGCAATGTTTGTACACAGCAGGATCCCATACACAGCAATGTTTGTACACAGCAGGATCCCACACAGAGCAATGAATGTATACAGCAAGATCCCACACGCAGCAATGTTTGTACACAGCAAGATCTCACACACAACAATGTTTGTACACATCAGGATCCCACACACAGCAATGTTTGTACACAGCAGGATCCCAAGCACTGCAATGTTTGAACACAGCAGGATCCCACACACGGCAATGTTTTTACACAGCAGGATCCCGTACACACAACAATGTTTGTACACAGCACGATCTCAAACACAGCCATGTTGTACACAGCAGGATCCCACACAGCAATTTTCGTACACAGCAGGATTCGTACTCAGCAATGTTTGTATGCAGCAGGGACGCACACACAGTAATGTTTTTACACAGCATGATCCCACACACAGCAATGTTTGTACACAGCAAGATCCCACACACAGCAATGTTTGTAAAAAACAGGATACCAAACAAAGCAATGTTTGTACACAGCGGGATCCCAAACACAGCAATGATTGTACAAGCCAGGATACCACACACAGCAATGTTTGTACACAGCAGGATCCAATACACAGCAATATTCGTACAAAGCAGGATCCCACACAAAGCAATGTTTGTACACAGCAGGATCCAATACACAGCAATATTCGTACAAAGCAGGTTCCCACACAAAGCAATGTTTGTACACAGCAGGATCCAATACACAGCAATATTTGTACACAACATGATCCCGCACACAGCAATGTTTGTACACAGCAGGATCCCACACACAGCAATGCTTGTACACAGCAGGATCCCGTACACAGCAATGTTTGTACACAGCAGGATCCCACACACAGCAATGTTTGTACACAGCAGGATCCCGTACACAGCCATGTTTGTACACAGCAGCAACTCACGCACAGCAATGTTTGTACAAAGAAGGATGACACACACAGCAATGTTTATACGCAGCAGGATCCCGTACACAGCAACGTTTATACACAGCAGGATCCCATACAGAGCAATGTTTTTACACAGCAGGATCCCATACACAGCAATGTTTGTACGCAACATGATCCCACACACAGCAATGGTTGTACAAAGGAGGATCCCACACACAGCGATGTTTGTAACCAGGAGGATCCCACACAAAGCAATATTTGTACACAGCAGGATGCCAGACAGAACAGTGTTTATACGCAGCAGGGTCCCACACAGAGCAATGTTTGTACACAGCAAGATCCCATACACAGCAATGTTTGTACACAGCAGGATCCCACACACAGCAACGTTTGCATACAGCAGGATCCCACACACAGCAATGTTTGAACACAGCAGGATCCCACACAGAGCAATGTTTTTACCCAGCAGGTTCCCGTACACACAACAATGTTTGTATGCAGCAGGGACGCACACACAGCAATGTTTGTACAGAGCAGGCTAAAACACCCAGCAATGTTTGTACACAGCAGGATCCCACAAGCAGCAACGTTTGCACACAGCACGATCCCACACACAGCAATGTTTGTACACAGCAGGATCCCATACACAGCAATGTTTGTACACAGCAGGATCCCAAGCACTGCAATGTTTGAACACAGCAGGATCCCACACACAACAATGTTTGTACACAGCAGGATCCCGTACTCATCAATGTTTGTATGCAGCAGGGACGCACACACAGCAATGTTTGTACACAGCAGGATCCCACACACAGCATTGATTGTACACAGCAAGATCCCAAACACAGCAATGTTTGTACACCGCAGGACCCCATACACAGCAATGTTTGTACACAGCAGTATCCAATACACAGCAATGTTTGTACACAGCAGGATCACACACAGAACAATGGTTGTACACAGCAGGTTGCCACACACAGCAAAGTTTGTACACAGCAGGATCCCACACACAGCAATGTTTGTACACAACATGATCCCGCACACAGCAATGTTTGTACACAGCAGGATCCCACACACAGCAATGGTTGTACACAGGAGGTTCTCACAGACAGCAAAGTTTGTACACAGCAGGATCCTTCATGCAGCAATGTTTGTACACACCAGGATCCGACACACAGCAATGTTTGTACACAGCAGGATCCCGTACACAGCAATGTTTGTACACAGCAGGAACCCACGCACAGCAATGTTTGTACAAAGAAGGATGACACACACAGCAATGTTTGTACACAACATGATCCCGCACACAGCAATGGTTGTACACAGGATGATCTCACAAACAGCAATGTTTGTAACCAGGACGATCCCACACAAAGCAATGTTTGTACACAGCAGGATGCCGGACAGAAGAATGTTTATACGCAGCAGGCTCCCACACAAAGCAATGTTTGTACACAGCAAGATCCCATATGCAGCAATGTTTGTACACAGCAGGAACCCATGCACAACTATGTTTGTACACAGCAGGATCCCACACACAGCAATGTTTGTACACAGCAAGATCTCACACACAGCAATGTTTGCATACAGCAAGATCCCACACACAGCAATGTTTGTACAGAGCAGGCTAAAACACCCAGCAATGTTTGTACACAGCAAGATCCCACGAGCAGCAATGTTTGCCCACATCAGGATCCCACATACAGCAATGTTTGTACACAGCAGGATCCCAAGCACTGCAATGTTTGTACACAGCAGGATCCCATACACAGCAATGATTGTACACAGCAGGTTCCCACACACAGCAATGTTTGTACACAGTAGGAACCCACAAACTGCAATGTTTGAACACAGCAAGATCCCACACATAGCAATGATTGTACACAGCAGGATCCCTTACACAGCAATGTTTGAACAAAGCAGGATCCCACACACAGCACTGTTTGTACACAGCAGGATCCCACATGCAGCAATATTTGTACACAGCAGGATGCCACACACAGCAATGTTTAAACATAGCAGGATCCCACACAGAGCAATGAATGTATACAGCAAGAGCCCACACGCAGCAATGTTTGTACACAGCAAGATCCCACACACAGCAATGTTTGTGCACAGTAGGATCTCGCACACAGCAATGTTAGTACACAGCAGGTTCCCACACACAGCAATATTTGTACACAGCATGATCCTACACACAGCAATGTTTGTACACAGCATGATCCATGCTCGGCAATGTTTGCATACCGCGGGATCCCATGCTTGGCAATGTTTGTACACAGTAGGGTCCCACAAACTGCAATGTTTGAACACAGCAGGATCCCACACAGAGCAATGAATGTATACAGCAAGAGCCCACACGCAGCAATGTTTGTACACAGCAAGATCCCACACACAGCAATGTTTGTGCACAGTAGGAACTCACACACAGCAATGTTAGTACACAGCAGGTTCCTACACACAGCAATATTTGTACACAGCATGATCCTACACACAGCAATGTTTGTACACAGCATGATCCATGCTCGGCAATGTTTGTACACAGCAAGATCCATGCTCGGCAATGTTTGTACACAGCAAGATCCATGCTCGGCAATGTTTGTACACAGCAAGATCCCACACATAGCAATGTTTGTACAGAGCAGGATTAAACACACAGCAATGTTTGTACAGAGCAGGATCCCTTACACAGCAAGGTTTGTACAAAGCTGGTGCACACACAGCAATGTTTGAACACAGCAGGATCCCACACACAGCAATGTTTTCACACAGCAGGATCCCACACACAGTAAAATTCGTACACAGCAGGATCCCATACTTAGCAATGTTTGTCTGCAGCAGGGACGCACACATGGCAATGTTTGTACACATCATAATCCCACAAACTGCAATGTTTGTTCATAGCAGGATCCCAAACACTGCAATGTTTGTACACATCATAATCCCACAAACTGCAATGTTTGTACACAGCAGGATCCCACACGCAGCGATATTTGTACACGCCAGAATCCCATGCACTGCAATGTCTGTACACAGCAGGATCCCACAAACAGCAATGTTTGTACACAGCTGGATCCCACACACAGCAATGTTTGTACACATCTGGATCCCGTACAGAGCAGTGTTTGTACACATCAGGATCCCAAGCACTGCAATGTTCGTACACACCAGGATCCCACACACAGCAATATTTGTACACAGCAGGATTCCACACACTGCAATGTTTGTTCACAGCAGGATGCCACACACAGCAATGTTTATACACAGCAGGATCCCGTAAACACAGCAATGTTTGTACACAGCAGGATCCCACACACACCAATGTTTGTACACACCAGGAACCCACGCACAGCAATGTTTGTACAAAGAAGGATGACACACACAGCAATGCTTATGCACAGCAGGATCCCGTACACGGCAGTGGTTGTACACAGCAGGATCCCGTACACAGCAATGTTTGTACACAGCAGGATCCCATACACAGCAATGTTTGTACACAGCAGGATCCCATACACAGCAATGTTTGTATACAGCAGGATCCCACACACAGCAATGTTTGTACACAGCAGGATCCCACACACAGCAATGTTTGTGCACAGCAGGATCCCACACACAGCAATGTTTGTACACAGCAGGATCCCACACACAGCAATGTTTGTACACAGCAGGATCCCATGCACAGCAACGTTTGTAGAAAGCCGTTTCCCACACACAGCAATATTTGCACACAGCAGGATCCCAAGCACTGCAATGTTTGTTCACAGCAGGATCCCGTACAGAGCAATGTTTGTACACATCAGGATCCCAAGCACTACAATGTCTGTACACTGCAGGATCCCACACATAGCAACCTTTGTACAAGAGCAGGATCCCGCACACAGCAATGTTTGTACACAGCAGGATCCCACAAACAGCAATGTTTGTACACAGCAGGATCCCGCACACAGCAATGTTTGTACAGAGCAGGATCCAATACACAGCAACGTTTGTACACAACATGATCCCGCACACAGCAATGGTTGTACACAGGAGGATCTCACACACAGCAATGTTTGTAACCAGGACGATCCCACACAGAGCAATGTTTGTACACAGCAAGATCTCACACACAGCAATGTTTGCATACAGCAAGATCCCACACACAGCAATGTTTGTACAGAGCAGGCTAAAACACCCAGCAATGTTTGTACACAGCAGGATACCACGAGCGGCAATGTTTGCACACAGCAGGATCCCACACACAGCAATGTTTGTACACAGCATGATCCCACGAACAGCAATGTTTGCACACAGCAGGATCCCATGCTTGGCAATGTTTGTACACAGTAGGATCCCACAAACTGCAATGTTTGAACACAGCAAGATCCCACACATAGCAATGATTGTACACAGCAGGATCCCTTACACAGCAATGTTTGAACAAATCAGGATCCCACACACAGCAATGTTTGTACACAGCAGGATCCCACATGCAGCAATATTTGTACACAGCAGGATGCCACACACAGCAATGTTTAAACATAGCAGGATCCCACACAGAGCAATGAATGTATACAGCAAAAGCCCACACGCAGCAATGTTTGTACACAGCAAGATCCCACACACAGCAATGTTTGTGCACAGTAGGATCTCACACATAGCAATGTTAGTACACAGCAGGTTCCTACACACAGCAATATTTGTACACAGCATGATCCTACACACAGCAATGTTTGTACACAGCATGATCCATGCTCGGCAATGTTTGTACACAGCAAGATCCATGCTCGGCAATGTTTGTACACAGCAAGATCCATGCTCGGCAATGTTTGTACACAGCAAGATCCATGCTCGGCAAAGTTTGTACACAGTAGGATCCCACACGCAGCAATGTTTGTACAAAGCAAGATCCCATACATAGCAATGTTTGTACAGAGCAGGATAAAACACACAGCAATGTTTGTACAGAGCAGGATCCCTTACACAGCAAGGTTTGTACAAAGCTGGTGCACACACAGCAATGTTTGAACACAGCAGGATCCCACACACAGTAATGTTTTTACACAGCAGGATCCCACACACAGTAAAATTCGTACACAGCAGGATCCCATACTTAGCAATGTTTGTCTGCAGCAGGGACGCACACACAGCAATGTTTGTACACATCATAATCCCACAAACTGCAATGTTTGTACACAGCAGGATCCCACACACAGCAAAGTTTGTACACAGCAGGATCCCATGCACAGCAACGTTTGTAGAAAGCCGTTTCCCACACACAGCAATATTTGCACACAGCAGGATCCCAAGCACTGCAATGTTTGTTCACAGCAGGATCCCGTACAGAGCAATGTTTGTACACATCAGGATCCCAAGCACTAAAATGTTTGTACACAGCAGGTTCCCCCACACAGCAATGTTTCTACACAGTAGGATCCCACACACAGCAATGTTTGTACACAGCAGGATCCCACACACAGCAATGTTTGTACAAGAGCAGGATCCCGCACACAGCAATGTTTGTACACAGCAGGATCCACAAACAGCAATGTTTGTACACAGCAGGATCCCACACACAGCAATGTTTGTACAGAGCAGGATCCAGTACACAGCAATGTTTGTACACAACATGATCCCGCACACAGCAATGTTTGTACAGAGCAGGCTAAAACACCCAGCAATGTTTGTACACAGCAGGATACCACGAGCGGCAATGTTTGCACACAGCAGGATCCCACACACAGCAATGTTTGTACACAGCATGATCCCACGAACAGCAATGTTTGCACACAGCAGGATCCCATGCTTGGCAATGTTTGTACACAGTAGGATCCCACAAACTGCAATGTTTGAACACAGCAAGATCCCACACATAGCAATGATTGTACACAGCAGGATCCCTTACACAGCAATGTTTGAACAAATCAGGATCCCACACACAGCAATGTTTGTACACAGCAGGATCCCACATGCAGCAATATTTGTACACAGCAGGATGCCACACACAGCAATGTTTAAACATAGCAGGATCCCACACAGAGCAATGAATGTATACAGCAAGAGCCCACACGCAGCAATGTTTGTACACAGCAAGATCCCACACACAGTAATGTTTGTGCACAGTAGGATCTCACACACAGCAATGTTAGTACACAGCAGGTTCCTACACACAGCAATATTTGTACACAGCATGATCCTACACACAGCAATGTTTGTACACAGCATGATCCATGCTCGGCACACAGCAGGATCCCATACACAGCAATGTTTGTACACAGCAGGATGCCACACACAGCAATGTTTATACACAGCAGGATTCCACACACGGCAATGAATGTATACAGCAAGATCCCACACGCAGCAATGTTTGTACACAGCAAGATCTCACACACAGCAATGTTTGTACAAAGCAGTATTCCCCACACAGCAATGTTTGTACACAGCAGGATCCCAAGCACTGCAAAGTTTGAACACAGCAGGATCCCACACACAGCAATGTTTTTACACAACAGGATCCCGTACACACTATAATGTTTGTACAAAGCAGGATCTCAAACACAGCCATGTTGTACACAGCAGGATCCCACACACAGCAATTTTCGTACACAGCAGGATCCCGTACTCAGCAATGTATGTGTGCAGCAGGGACGAACACACAGCAATGTTTGTACATAGCATGATCCCACACACAGCAATGTTTGTACACAGCATGATCCCACACACAGCAATGTTTGTACACAGCAAGATCCCACACACAGCAATGTTTGTACACAGCAGGGTCCTGCACACAGCAAAATTCGTATAATGCAGGATCCCACACAAAGCAATGTTTGCACACAGCAGGATCCCTTACACAGCAAGGTTTCTACACAGCAAATTTCCACACACAGCAATGTTAGTACACAAGAGGATCCCACACACAGCAATGTTTGTACACAGCAAGATCCCACACAAAGCAATGTTTGTACAGAGCAGGATATTTAACACAGCAATGTTTGTGCAAAGCTGGTACACACACAGCAATGTTTGTACACAGCAGGATTCCACACACACCAATGTTTTTACACAGCAGGATCCCACACACAGTAAAATTCGTACACAGAAGGATCCCGTATTCAGCAATGTTTGTCTGCAGCAGGGACGCACACACAGCAATGTTTGTACACATCATAATCCCACAAACTGCAATGTTTGTACACAGCAGGATCCCACACACAGCAATATTTGTACACGCCAGAATCCCATGCACTGCAATGTCTGTACACAGCAGGATCCCACACACAGCAATGTTTGTACACAGCAGGATCCTGTAAACACAGCAGTGCTTGCAATCAGCAGGATCCCACACACAGCAATGTTTGTACACAGCAGGATCCAACACACAGCAATGTTTGTACACAGCTGGATCCCAAGCACTGCAATGTTTGTACAAAAAAGGATGACAAACACAGCAATGTTTATACACAGCAGGATCCCGTACACGGCAATGCTTGTACACAACAGGCTCCCGTACACAGCAATGTTTGTACACAGCAGGATCCCGTACACACAGCAATGTTTATACACAGCAGGATCACACACACAGCAATGTTTGTACAAAACAGGATACCAAACACAGCAATGTTGGTTCACAGCAGGATCCTACACACAGCAAAGATTGTACAAAGCACGTTCCCCCACACAGCAATGTTTGTACACAGCAGCATCCCACACACACAAATGTTTGTACACAGCAGGATCCCATACTCAGCAATGTTTCTACAAAACATGATCCCGCACACAGCAATGGTTGTACACAGGAGGATCTCACACACAGCAATGTTTGTAACCAGGAGGATCTCAGACAAAGCAATGTTTGTAAACAGCAGGATCCCGTACACAGCAATGTTTGTACACAGCAGGATGCCACACAGAGCAATGTTTGTACACAGCAAGATCCCACATGCAGCAATGTTTGTACACAGCAGGATCCCATGCACAGCAACGTTTGTAGAAAGCAGGTTCCCACACACAGCAATATTTGCACACAGCAGGATCCCACAAACAGCCATGTTTGTACACAGCAGGATCCCGTACTCAGCAATGTTTGTACACATAAGGGACGCATGAAGAGCAATGTTTGTAAAGAGCATGATCCCACACACAGAAATGTTTGCACACAGCATGATCCCATAGAGAACAATGTTTGTGCACAGCAGGATCCCATACACAGCAATGTTTGTCCACAGCAGGATTCCACAAACTGCAATGTTTGTTCTCAACAGGATGCCACACACAGCAATGTTTGTACACAGCAGGATCCCGTACACACCAATGTTTGTACACAGCAAGAGCCCATGCACAGCAACGATTGTACAAAGAAGGATGACACACACAGCAATGTTTGTACACAGCAGGCTCCCGTACACAGCAATGTTTGTACACAGCAGGATCCCATACACACCAATGTTTGTACACAGCATGATCCCACACACTGCAATGGTTGTACACAGGAGGATCTCACACACAGCAATGTTTGTAACCAAGAGGATCCCACACAAAGCAATATTTTTATACAGCAGGATGCCAGACAGAACAATGTTTATACGCAGCAGGGTCGCACACAGAGCAATGTTTGTACACAGCAAGATCTCATACACAGCAATGTTTGTACACAGCAGAATCCCACACACAGCAATGTTTGTACACAGCACGATCTCACACACAGCAATGTTTGCATACAGCAGGAACCCACAAGCAGCAATGTTTGTACACAGCAAGATACCACACACAGCAATGTTTGTACACAGCAGGCTAAAACAGCCAGCAATGTTTGTACACAGCAGGATCCCACGAGCGGCAATGTTTGCCCACAGCAGGATCCCACACACAGCAATGTTTGTACACAGCAGGATCCCAAGCACTGCAATGTTTGTACACAGAAGGATCCCATACACAGCAATGTTTGTGCACAGCAGGATCCCACACAGAGCAATGAATGTATTCAGCAAGATCCCACACGCAGCAATGTTTGTACACAGCAAGATCTCATACACAACAATGTTTGTACACATCAGGATCCCACACACAGCAATGTTTGTACACAGCAGGATCCCAAGCACTGCAATGTTTGAAAACAGCAGGATCCCACACACGGCAATGTTTTTACACAGCAGGATCCCGTACACACAACAATGTTTGTACACAGCAGGATCTCAAACACAGCCATGTTGTACACAGCAGGATCCCACACACAGCAATTTTCGTACACAGCAGGATTCGTACTCAGCAATGTTTGTATGCAGCAGGGACGCACACACAGTAATGATTGCACACAGCGGGATCCCAAACACAGCAATGATTGTACAAGCCAGGATCCCACACACAGCAATGTTTGTACACAGCAGGATCCAAAACACAGCAATAATCGTACAAAGCAGGATCCCACACAAAGCAATGTTTGTACACAGCAGGATCCAATACACAGCAATATTTGTACACAACATGATCCCGCACACAGCAATGTTTGTACACAGCAGGATCCCACACACAGCAATGTTTGTACACTGCAGAATCCCGTACACAGCAATGTTTGTACACAGCAGGATCCCACACACAGCAATGTTTGTACACAGCAGGATACCGTACACAGCAATGTTTGTACACAGCAGGAACTCACGGACAGCAATGTTTGTACAAAGAAGGATGACACACACAGCAATGTTTGTACACAGCAGGATCCCGTACACAGCAATGTTTATACACAGCAGGATCCCATACACAGCAATGTTTATACACAGCAGGATCCCATACACAACAATGTTTGTACACATCATGATCCCACATTCAGCAATGGTTGTACACAGGAGGATCCCACACACAGCAATGTTTGTAACCAGGAGGATCCCTCACAAAGCAATATTTGTACACAGCAGGATGCCAGACAGAACAATGTTTATACGCAGCAGGGTCCCACACAGAGCAATGTTTTTACACAGCAAGATCCCATATGCAGCAATGTTTGTACACAGCAGGATCCCACACACAGCAATGTTTGCATACAGCAGGATCCCACACACAGCAATGTTTGAACACAGCAGGATCCCACACACAGCAATGTTTTTACACAGCAGGTTCCCGTACACACAACAATGTTTGTACACAGCAGGATCTCAAACACAGCCATGTTGTACGCAGCAGGATCCCACACACAGCAATTTTTGTACACAGCAGGTTCCCGTACTCATCAATGTTTGTATGCAGCAGGGACGCACACACAGCAATGTTTGTACACAGCAGGATCCCACACACAGCAATGATTGTGCATGCCAGGATCCCACACACAGCAATGTTTGTACACAGCAGGATCCCACACACAGCAATGATTGTACACAGCAAGATCCCAAACACAGCAATGTTTGTACACCGGAGGACCCCATACACAGCAATGTTTGTACACAGCAGGATCCAATACACAGCAATGTTTGTACACAGCAGGATCACGCACACAACAATGGTTGTACACAGCAAGATCCCACACACAGCAATGTTTGTGCACAGTAGGATCTCACACACAGCAATGTTAGTACACAGCAGGTTCCTACACACAGCAATATTTGTACACAGCATGATCCTACACACAGCAATGTTTGTACACAGCATAATCCATGCTCGGCAATGTTTGTACACAGCAAGATCCATGCTCGGCAATGTTTGTACACAGCAAGATCCATGCTCGGCAAAGTTTGTACACAGTAGGATCCCACACGCAGCAATGTTTGTACACAGCAAGATCCCACACATAGCAATGTTTGTACAGAGCAGGATAAAACACACAGCAATGTTTGTACAGAGCAGGATCCCTTACACAGCAAGGTTTGTACAAAGCTGGTGCACACACAGCAATGTTTGAACACAGCAGGATCCCACACACAGCAATGTTTTTACACAGCAGGATCCCACACACAGTAAAATTCGTACACAGCAGGATCCCATACTTAGCAATGTTTGTCTGCAGCAGGGACGCACACACAGCAATGTTTGTACACATCATAATCCCACAAACTGCAATGTTTGTGCACAGCAGGATCCCACACACAGCAAAGTTTGTACACAGCAGGATCCCATGCACAGCAACGTTTGTAGAAAGCCGTTTCCCACACACAGCAATATTTGCACACAGCAGGATCCCAAGCACTGCAATGTTTGTTCACAGCAGGATCCCGTACAGAGCAATGTTTGTACACATCAGGATCCCAAGCACTAAAATGTTTGTACACAGCAGGTTCCCCCACACAGCAATGTTTCTACACAGTAGGATCCCACACACAGCAATGTTTGTACACAGCAGGATCCCACACACAGCAATGTTTGTACAAGAGCAGGATCCCGCACACAGCAATGTTTGTACACAGCAGGATCCACAAACAGCAATGTTTGTACACAGCAGGATCCCACACACAGCAATGTTTGTACAGAGCAGGATCCAGTACACAGCAATGTTTGTACACAACATGATCCCGCACACAGCAATGTTTGTACAGAGCAGGCTAAAACACCCAGCAATGTTTGTACACAGCAGGATACCACGAGCGGCAATGTTTGCACACAGCAGGATCCCACATACAGCAATGTTTGTACACAGCATGATCCCACGAACAGCAATGTTTGCACACAGCAGGATCCCATGCTTGGCAATGTTTGTACACAGTAGGATCCCACAAACTGCAATGTTTGAACACAGCAAGATCCCACACATAGCAATGATTGTACACAGCAGGATCCCTTACACAGCAATGTTTGAACAAAGCAGGATCCCACACACAGCAATGTTTGTACACAGCAGGATCCCACATGCAGCAATATTTGTACACAGCAGGATGCCACACACAGCAATGTTTAAACATAGCAGGATCCCACACAGAGCAATGAATGTATACAGCAAGAGCCCACACGCAGCAATGTTTGTACACAGCAAGATCCCACACACAGTAATGTTTGTGCACAGTAGGATCTCACACACAGCAATGTTAGTACACAGCAGGTTCCTACACACAGCAATATTTGTACACAGCATGATCCTACACACAGCAATGTTTGTACACAGCATGATCCATGCTCGGCACACAGCAGGATCCCATACACAGCAATGTTTGTACACAGCAGGATGCCACACACAGCAATGTTTATACACAGCAGGATTCCACACACGGCAATGAATGTATACAGCAAGATCCCACACGCAGCAATGTTTGTACACAGCAAGATCTCACACACAGCAATGTTTGTACAAAGCAGTATTCCCCACACAGCAATGTTTGTACACAGCAGGATCCCAAGCACTGCAAAGTTTGAACACAGCAGGATCCCACACACAGCAATGTTTTTACACAACAGGATCCCGTACACACTATAATGTTTGTACAAAGCAGGATCTCAAACACAGCCATGTTGTACACAGCAGGATCCCACACACAGCAATTTTCGTACACAGCAGGATCCCGTACTCAGCAATGTATGTGTGCAGCAGGCACGAACACACAGCAATGTTTGTACATAGCATGATCCCACACACAGCAATGCTTGTACACAGCATGATCCCACACACAGCAATGTTTGTACACAGCAAGATCCCACACACAGCAATGATTGTACAAGTCAGGATCCCACACACAGCAATGTTTGTACACAGCAGGGTCATGCACACAGCAAAATTCGTATAATGCAGGATCCCACACAAAGCAATGTTTGCACACAGCAGGATCCCTTACACAGCAAGGTTTCTACACAGCAAATTTCCACACACAGCAATGTTAGTACACAAGAGGATCCCACACACAGCAATGTTTGTACACAGCAAGATCCCACACATAGCAATGTTTGTACAGAGCAGGATATTTTACACAGCAATGTTTGTGCAAAGCTGGTACACACACAGCAATGTTTGTACACAGCAGGATTCCACACACACCAATGTTTTTACACAGCAGGATCCCACACACAGTAAAATTCGTACACAGAAGGATCCCGTATTCAGCAATGTTTGTCTGCAGCAGGGACGCACACACAGCAATGTTTGTACACATCATAATCCCACAAACTGCAATGTTTGTACACAGCAGGATCCCACACACAGCAATATTTGTACACGCCAGAATCCCATGCACTGCAATGTCTGTACACAGCAGGATCCCACACACAGCAATGTTTGTACACAGCAGGATCCTGTAAACACAGCAGTGCTTGCAATCAGCAGGATCCCACACACAGCAATGTTTGTACACAGCAGGATCCAACACACAGCAATGTTTGTACACAGCTGGATCCCATACAGAGCAGTGTTTGTACACAGCAGGATCCCAAGCACTGCAATGTTTGTACAAAGAAGGATGACAAACACAGCAATGTTTATACACAGCAGGATCCCGTACACGGCAAAACTTGTACACAACAGGCTCCCGTACACAGCAATGTTTGTACACAGCAGGATCCCGTACACACAGCAATGTTGGTTCACAGCAGGATCCTACACACAGCAAAGATTGTACAAAGCACGTTCCCCCACACAGCAATGTTTGTACACAGCAGCATCCCACACACACAAATGTTTGTACACAGCAGGATCCCATACTCAGCAATGTTTCTACAAAACATGATCCCGCACACAGCAATGGTTGTACACAGGAGGATCTCACACACAGCAATGTTTGTAACCAGGAGGATCTCAGACAAAGCAATGTTTGTAAACAGCAGGATCCCGTACACAGCAATGTTTATACGCAGCAGGGTCCCACACAGAGCAATGTTTGTACACAGCAAGATCCCACATGCAGCAATGTTTGTACACAGCAGGATCCCATGCACAGCAACGTTTGTAGAAAGCAGGTTCCCACACACAGCAATATTTGCACACAGCAGGATCCCACAAACAGCCATGTTTGTACACAGCAGGATCCCTTACACAGCAATGTTTGTACACAGCTGGATCCCACACACAACAATGTTTGTACACAGCTGGATCCCGTACAGAGCAATCTTTGTACACATCAGGATCCCAAGCACTGCAATGTTTGTACACAGCAGGTTCCCATACACAGCAATGTTTGTACACAGCAGGATCCCGTACTCAGCAATGTTTGTACACATAAGGGACGCATGAAGAGCAATGTTTGTAAACAGCATGATCCCACACACAGAAATGTTTGCACACAGCATGATCCCATAGAGAACAATGTTTGTGCACAGCAGGATCCCATACACAGCAATGTTTGTCCACAGCAGGATTCCACAAACTGCAATGTTTGTTCACAACAGGATGCCACACACAGCAATGTTTGTACACAGCAGGATCCCGTACACACCAATGTTTGTACACAGCAAGAACCCATGCACAGCAACGATTGTACAAAGAAGGATGACACACACAGCAATGTTTGTACACAGCAGGCTCCCGTACACAGCAATGTTTGTACACAGCAGAATCCTGTACACAGCAATGTTTGTACACAGCAGGAACCCACGCACAGCAATGATTGTACAAAGAAGGATGACACACACAGCAATCTTTATACACAGCAGGATCCCATACACAGCAGTGTTTGTTCACAGCAGGATCCCACACACAGCAATGTTTGTACGCAGCAGGATCCCATACACACCAATGTTTGTACACAGCATGATCCCACACACAGCAATGGTTGTACACAGGAGGATCTCACACACAGCAATGTTTGTAACCAAGAGGATCCCACACAAAGCAATATTTTTACACAGCAGGATGCCAGACAGAACAATGTTTATACGCAGCAGGGTCACACACAGAGCAATGTTTGTACACAGCAAGATCTCATACACAGCAATGTTTGTACACAGCAGGAACCCATGCACATCTATGTTTGTACACAGCAGAATCCCACACACAGCAATGTTTGTACACAGCACGATCTCACACACAGCAATGTTTGCATACAGCAGGAACCCACAAGCAGCAATGTTTGTACACAGCAAGATACCACACACAGCAATGTTTGTACACAGCAGGCTAAAACAGCCAGCAATGTTTGTACACAGCAGGATCCCACGAGCGGCAATGTTTGCCCACAGCAGGATCCCACACACAGCAATGTTTGTACACAGCAGGATCCCAAGCACTGCAATGTTTGTACACAGAAGGATCCCATACACAGCAATGTTTGTGCACAGCAGGAACCCACACAGAGCAATGAATGTATTCAGCAAGATCCCACACGCAGCAATGTTTGTACACAGCAAGATCTCACACACAACAATGTTTGTACACATCAGGATCCCACACACAGCAATGTTTGTACACAGCAGGATCCCAAGCACTGCAAAGTTTGAACACAGCAGGATCCCACACACAGCAATGTTTTTACACAACAGGATCCCGTACACACTATAATGTTTGTACAAAGCAGGATCTCAAACACAGCCATGTTGTACACAGCAGGATCCCACACACAGCAATTTTCGTACACAGCAGGATCCCGTACTCAGCAATGTATGTGTGCAGCAGGGACGAACACACAGCAATGTTTGTACATAGCATGATCCCACACACAGCAATGTTTGTACACAGCATGATCCCACACACAGCAATGTTTATACACAGCAAGATCCCACACACAGCAATGATTGTACAAGTCAGGATCCCACACACAGCAATGTTTGTACACAGCAGGGTCCTGCACACAGCAAAATTCGTATAATGCAGGATCCCACACAAAGCAATGTTTGCACACAGCAGGATCCCTTACACAGCAAGGTTTCTACACAGCAAATTTCCACACACAGCAATGTTAGTACACAAGAGGATCCCACACACAGCAATGTTTGTACACAGCAAGATCCCACACATAGCAATGTTTGTACAGAGCAGGATATTTTACACAGCAATGTTTGTGCAAAGCTGGTACACACACAGCAATGTTTGTACACAGCAGGATTCCACACACACCAATGTTTTTACACAGCAGGATCCCACACACAGTAAAATTCGTACACAGAAGGATCCCGTATTCAGCAATGTTTGTCTGCAGCAGGGACGCACACACAGCAATGTTTGTACACATCATAATCCCACAAACTGCAATGTTTGTTCATAGCAGGATCCCAAGCACTGCAATCTTTGTACACATCATAATCCCACAAACTGCAATGTTTGTACACAGCAGGATCCCACACACAGCAATATTTGTACACGCCAGAATCCCATGCATTGCAATGTCTGTACACAGCAGGATCCCACACACAGCAATGTTTGTACACAGCAGGATCCCGTAAACACAGCAGTGCTTGCAATCAGCAGGATCCCACACACAGCAATGTTTGTACACAGCAGGATCCAACACACAGCAATGTTTGTACACAGCTGGATCCCATACAGAACAGTGTTTGTACACAGCAGGATCCCAAGCACTGCAATGTTTGTACAAAGAAGGATGACAAACACAGCAATGTTTATACACAGCAGGATCCCGTACACGGCAATGCTTGTACACAACAGGCTCCCGTACACAGCAATGTTTGTACACAGCAGGATCCCGTACACACAGCAATGTTGGTTCACAGCAGGATCCTACACACAGCAAAGATTGTACAAAGCACGTTCCCCCACACAGCAATGTTTGTACACAGCAGCATCCCACACACAGAAATGTTTGTACACAGCAGGATCCCATACTCAGCAATGTTTCTACAAAACATGATCCCGCACACAGCAATGGTTGTACACAGGAGGATCTCACACACAGCAATGTTTGTAACCAGGACGATCTCAGACAAAGCAATGTTTGTAAACAGCAGGATCCCGTACACAGCAATGTTTGTACACAGCAGGATGCCACACAGAGCAATGTTTATACGCAGCAGGGTCCCACACAGAGCAATGTTTGTACACAGCAAGATCCCACATGCAGCAATGTTTGTACACAGCAGGATCCCATGCACAGCAACGTTTGTAGAAAGCAGGTTCCCACACACAGCAATATTTGCACACAGCAGGATCCCACAAACAGCCATGTTTGTACACAGCAGGATCCCTTACACAGCAATGTTTGTACACAGCTGGATCCCACACACAACAATGTTTGTACACAGCTGGATCCCGTACAGAGCAATCTTTGTACACATCAGGATCCCAAGCACTGCAATGTTTGTACACAGCAGGTTCCCATACACAGCAATGTTTGTACACAGCAGGATCCCGTACTCAGCAATGTTTGTACACATAAGGGACGCATGAAGAGCAATGTTTGTAAACAGCATGATCCCACACACAGAAATGTTTGCACACAGCATGATCCCATAGAGAACAATGTTTGTGCACAGCAGGATCCCATACACAGCAATGTTTGTCCACAGCAGGATTCCACAAACTGCAATGTTTGTTCACAACAGGATGCCACACACAGCAATGTTTGTACACAGCAGGATCCCGTACACACCAATGTTTGTACACAGCAAGAACCCATGCACAGCAACGATTGTACAAAGAAGGATGACACACACAGCAATGTTTGTACACAGCAGGCTCCCGTACACAGCAATGTTTGTACACAGCAGAATCCTGTACACAGCAATGTTTGTACACAGCAGGAACCCACGCACAGCAATGTTTGTACAAAGAAGGATGACACACACAGCAATCTTTATACACAGCAGGATCCCATACACAGCAGTGTTTGTTCACAGCAGGATCCCACACACAGCAATGTTTGTACACAGCAGGATCCCATACACACCAATGTTTGTACACAGCATGATCCCACACACAGCAATGGTTGTACACAGGAGGATCTCACACACAGCAATGTTTGTAACCAAGAGGATCCCACACAAAGCAATATTTTTACACAGCAGGATGCCAGACAGAACAATGTTTATACGCAGCAGGGTCGCACACAGAGCAATGTTTGTACACAGCAAGATCTCATACACAGCAATGTTTGTACACAGCAGGAACCCATGCACATCTATGTTTGTACACAGCAGAATCCCACACACAGCAATGTTTGTACACAGCACGATCTCACACACAGCAATGTTTGCATACAGCAGGAACCCACAAGCAGCAATGTTTGTACACAGCAAGATACCACACACAGCAATGCTTGTACACAGCAGGCTAAAACAGCCAGCAATGTTTGTACACAGCAGGATCCCACGAGCGGCAATGTTTGCCCACAGCAGGATCCCACACACAGCAATGTTTGTACACAGCAGGATCCCAAGCACTGCAATGTTTGTACACAGAAGGATCCCATACACAGCAATGTTTGTGCACAGCAGGAACCCACACAGAGCAATGAATGTATTCAGCAAGATCCCACACGCAGCAATGTTTGTACACAGCAAGATCTCACACACAACAATGTTTGTACACATCAGGATCCCACACACAGCAATGTTTGTACACAGCAGGATCCCAAGCACTGCAATGTTTGAAAACAGCAGGATCCCACACACGGCAATGTTTTTACACAGCAGGATCCCGTACACACAACAATGTTTGTACACAGCAGGATCTCAAACACAGCCATGTTGTACACAGCAGGATCCCACACACAGCAATTTTCGTACACAGCAGGATTCGTACTCAGCAATGTTTGTATGCAGCAGGGACGCACACACAGTAATGATTGTACACAGCGGGATCCCAAACACAGCAATGATTGTACAAGCCAGGATCCCACACACAGCAATGTTTGTACACAGCAGGATCCAAAACACAGCAATAATCGTACAAAACAGGATCCCACACAAAGCAATGTTTGTACACAGCAGGATCCAATACACAGCAATATTTGAACACAACATGATCCCGCACACAGCAATGTTTGTACACAGCAGGATCCCACACACAGCAATGTTTGTACACTGCAGAATCCCGTACACAGCAATGTTTGTACACAGCAGGATCCCACACACAGCAATGTTTGTACACAGCAGGATCCCGTACACAGCAATGTTTGTACACAGCAGGAACTCACGCACAGCAATGTTTGTACAAAGAAGGATGACACACACAGCAGGATCCCGTACACAGCAATGTTTATACACAGCAGGATCCCATACACAGCAATGTTTATACACAGCAGGATCCCATACACAGCAATGTTTGTACACATCATGATCCCACATTCAGCAATGGTTGTACACAGGAGGATCCCACACACAGCAATGTTTGTAACCAGGAGGATCCCTCACAAAGCAATATTTGTACACAGCAGGATGCCAGACAGAACAATGTTTATACGCAGCAGGGTCCCACACAGAGCAATGTTTGTACACAGCAAGATCCCACATGCAGCAATGTTTGTACACAGCAGGATCCCACACACAGCAATGTTTGCATACAGCAGGATCCCACACACAGCAATGTTTGAACACAGCAGGTTCCCACACACAGCAATGTTTTTACACAGCAGGTTCCCGTACACACAACAATGTTTGTACACAGCAGGATCTCAAACACAGCCATGTTGTACGCAGCAGGATCCCACACACAGCAATTTTTGTACACAGCAGGTTCCCGTACTCATCAATGTTTGTATGCAGCAGGGACGCACACACAGCAATGTTTGTACACAGCAGGATCCCACACACAGCAATGATTGTACAAGCCAGGATCCCACACACAGCAATGTTTGTACACAGCAGGATCCCACACACAGCAATGATTGTACACAGCAAGATCCCAAACACAGCAATGTTTGTACATCACAGGACCCCATACACAACAATGGTTGTACACAGCAGGATACCACACACAGCAATGTTTGTACACAGCAGGATCCCACACACAGCAATGTTTGTACACAGCAGGATCCCGTACACAGCAATGTTTGTACACAGCAGGGTGCCACACAGAGCAATGTTTATACGCAGCAGGGTCCCACACAGAGCAATGTTTGTACACAGCAAGATCCCACGTGCAGCAATGTTTGTACACAGCAGGATCCCATGCGCAGCAACGTTTGTAGAAAGCAGGTTCCCACACACACCAATATTTGCACACAGTCGGATCCCACAAACAGCCATGTTTGTACACAGCAGGATCCCTTACATAGCAATGTTTGTACACAGCAGGATCCCATACACAGCAATGTTTGTACACAGCAGGATCCCATACACAGCAATGTTTGTACACAGCAGGATCCCTTACACAGCAATGTTTGTACACACCAGGACTCCGCACACAGCAATGTTTGTACACAGCAGGATCCCACACACAGCAATGTTTGTACACAGCAGGATTCCACACACATCAATGTTTGTACACAGCAGGATCCCATACACAGCAATGTTTGTGCACAGCCGGATCCCATACACACCAATGTTTGTTCACAGGAGGAACCCATGCACAGCAATGTTTGTACAAAGAAGGATGACACACACAGCAATGTTTATACACAGCAGGATCCCGTACACGGCAATGTTTGTACACAACAGGATCCCACACACAGCAATGTTTGTACACAGCAGGATCCCACACACAGCAATGTTTGTACACAGCAGGATCCCGTACTCAGCAATGTTTGTATGCAGCAGGGACGCACACACAGCAATGTTTGTACACAGCATGATCCCACACACAGCAATATTCGTACGAAGCAGGATCCCACACAAAGCAATGTTTGCACACAGCAGGATCCCACAAGCAGCAATGTTTGTACACAGCAGGATCCCACAGACAGCAATAATTTACACAGCAGGATCAGAAACATAGTACTGTTTGTACACAGCAGCATCCCATAGGCAGCAATGTTTGCACACATCAGTATCCCGTACCCAGCAATGTTTGTACACAGCAAGATCCCACACACAGCAATGATTGTAGACAGCAAGATCCCACGCACAGCAATGTTTGTACACAGCAGGTACACACACACAGCAATGTTGGTACACAGCAAGATCCTACACACAGTAATGTTTGTACACAGCAGGAACACACACACAGCAATGTTGGTACACAGCAAGATCCTACACACAGTAATGTTTGCACACATCAGGAACCCACACACTGCAATGTTTGTACACAGCAGGATCCCACACACCGCAATGTTTGTACACAGCAGGATCCCACACACAGCAATATTTGTACACAGCTGGATTCCGTACAGAGCAACGTTTGTACACATCAGGATCCCAAGCACTGCAATGTTTGTACACAGCAGGATCCCACACACCGCAATGTTTGTACACAGCAAGATACCGTACACACAGCAATATTTGTACACAGCAGGATCACGTACACACAGCAATGCTTGCAAACAGCAGGATCCCACACACAGCAATGTTTGTACACAGCAGGATACCGTACACACAGCAATGTTTGTACACAGCAGGATCCTACACACAGCAAAATTTGTACAAAGCAGTTTCCTCTACACGGTAATGTTTGGACACAGCAGGATCCTGTACACGGCAATGTCTGTACACAGCAGGATCCCGTACACACAGCAATGTTTGTACACAGCAGGATCCCACGCACAGCAATGTTTGTACACAGCAGGATCCCGTACACGGCAATGCTTGTACACAGCAGGATCCCGTACACACAGCAATGTTTGTACACAGCAGGTTCACACACACAGCAATGTTTGTACAAAGCAGGATACCAAACACAGCAATGTTGGTTCACAGCAGGATCCTACACACAGCAAAGATTGGACAAAGCACGTTCCCCCACACAGCAATGTTTGTACACAGCAGGATCCCACACACAGAAATGTTTGTACACAGCAGGATTCCATACACAGCAATGTTTGTACACAGCAGGATCCAATACACAGCAATGTTTGTACACATCAGGATCCCAAGCACTACAATGTTTGTACAGAGCAGGATACCATACACACAGCAATGTTTGCACACAGCAGGATCCCGTACACGGCAATGTTTGTACACAGCAGGCTCCCGTACACAGCAATGTTTGTACACAGCAGGTTCCCCCACACAGCAATGTTTGTACACAGCAAGATCCCACACGCAGCAATGTTTGTACACAGCAAGATCTCACACACAAAATGTTTGAACACAGCAGGATCCCACACACAGCAATGTTTATACACAGCAGGATCCCGTACTCACAACAATTTTTGTACACAGCAGGATCTCAAACACAGCCATGTTGTACACAGGAGGATCCCACACACAGCAATTTTCGTACACAGCAGATCCCATACACAGCAATGTTTGTACACAGCAGGATCCCACAGACAGCAATATTTTACACATCAGGATCCCACACATAGTATTGTTTGTACACAGCAGCATACCATAGGCATCAATGTTTGCACACAGCAGTATCCTGTACCAAGCAATGTTTGTACACAACAGGATTCTACACACAGCAATGATTGTACACAGCAAGATCCCAAACACAGCAATGTTTGTACACAGCAGGATCCCATACACAGCGATGTTTGTACACAGCAGGATCCCACACACAGCAATGGTTGTACACAGGAGGATCTCACAGACAGCAAAGTTTGTACACAGCAGGATCCTTCATGCAGCAATGTTTGTACACACCAGGATCCGACACACAGCAATGTTTGTACACAGCAGGATCCCGTACACAGCAATGTTTGTACACAGCAGGAACCCACGCACAGCAATGTTTGTACAAAGAAGGATGACACACACAGCAATGTTTGTACACAACATGATCCCGCACACAGCAATGGTTGTACACAGGATGATCTCACAAACAGCAATGTTGGTAAACAGGACTATCCCACACAAAGCAATGTTTGTACACAGCAGGATGCCGGACAGAAGAATGTTTATACGCAGCAGGGTCCCACACAAAGCAATGTTTGTACACAGCAAGATCCCATACGCAGCAATGTTTGTACACAGCAGGAACCCATGCACAACTATGTTTGTACACAGCAGGATCCCACACACAGCAATGTTTGTACACAGCAAGAAGTCACACACAGCAATGTTTGCATACAGCAAGATCCCACACACAGCAATGTTTGTACAGAGCAGGATCCCAAGCACTGCAATGTTAGTACACAGCAGGTTCCTACTCACAGCAATATTTGTACACAGCATGATCCTACACACAGCAATGTTTGTACACAGCATGATCCATGCTCGGCAATGTTTGTACACAGCAAGATCCATGCTCGGCAATGTTTGTACACAGCAAGATCCATGCTCGGCAATATTTGTACACAGCAAGATCCAAGCTCGGCAAAGTTTGTACACAGTAGGATCCCACACGCAGCAATGTTTGTACACAGCAAGATCCCACACATAGCAATGTTTGTACAGAGCAGGATAAAAGACATAGCAATGTTTGTACAGAGCAGGATCCCTTACACAGCAAGGTTTGTACAAAGCTGGTGCACACACAGCAATGTTTGTACACAGCAGGATCCCACGCACAGCAATGTTTTTACACAGCAGGATCCCACACACAGTAAAATTCGTACACAGCAGGATCCCATACTTAGCAATGTTTGTCTGCAGCAGGGACGCACACACAGCAATGTTTGTACACATCATAATCCCACAAACTGCAATGTTTGTTCATAGCAGGATCCCAAACACTGCAATGTTTGTACGCGACAGAATCCCATGCTCTGCAATGTCTGTACACAGCAGGATCCCACAAACAGCAATGTTTGTACACAGCAGGATCCCACACACAGCAATGTTTGTACACATCTGGATCCCTTACAGAGCAGTGTTTGTACACATCAGGATCCCAAGCACTGCAATGTTTGTACACAGCAGGATCCCACACACAGCACTGTTTGTATACAGTAGTATACCTAACACACAGCAATATTTGTACACAGCAGGATTCCACACACTGCAATGTTTCTTCACAGCAGGATCCCACACACAGCAATGTTTGTACACAGCAGGATCCCACACACAGCAATGTTTGTACACAGCAGGATCCCACACACAGCAATGTTTGTACACAGCAGGATCCCACACACAGCAATGTTTGTACACAGCAGGATCCCACACACAGCAATATTTGCACACAGCAGGATTCCACACACAGCAATGTTTGTACACAGCAGGATCCCATACACAGCAATGTTTATACACAGCAGGATCCCATACACTGCAATGTTTGTACACAACAGGATCCCATACACAGCAATGTTTGTACACAGCAGGATCCCACACACAGCAATGTTTGTACAAAGCAGCATCCCACACACAGCAATGTTTGTACACAGCAGGATCCCACACACATCAATGTTTGTACACATCAGAATCCCACACACAGCAATGTTTGTACACAGCAGGATCCCACACACAGCAATGTTTGTACACAGCAGGATCCCACACACAGCAATGTTTGTACAAAGCAGGATCCCACACACAGCAATGTTTGTACACAGCAGGTTCCGACGCACAGCAATTTTGCAAACAGCAGGGTCCCATGCTTGGCAATGTTTGTACACAGTAGGATCCCACAAACTGCAATGTTTGAACACAGCAAGATCCCACACATAGCAATGATTGTACACAGCAGGATCCCTTACACAGCAATGTTTGAACAAAGCAGGATCCCACACACATCAATGTTTGTACACAGCAGGATCCCACACACAGCAATGTTTGTACACAGCAGGATCCCACACACAGCAATGTTTGTACACAGCAGGATCCCGTAAACACAGCAGTGCTTGCAATCAGCAGGATCCCACACACAGCAATGTTTGTACACAGCAGGATCCAGCACACAGCAATGTTTGTACACAGCTGGATCCCATACTGAACAGTGTTTGTACACAGCAGGATCCCAAGGACTGCAATGTTTGTACACACCAGGAACCCACGCACAGCAATGTTTGTACAAAGAAGGATGACAAACACAGCAATGTTTATACACAGCAGGATCCCGTACACGGCAATGCTTGTACACAACAGGCTCCAGTACACAGCAATGTTTGTACACAGCAGGATCCCGTACACACAGCAATGTTTGTACACAGCAGGATCACACACACAGCAATGTTTGTACAAAACAGGATACCAAACACAGCAATGTTGGTTCACAGCAGGATCCTACACACAGCAAAGATTGTACAAAGCACGTTCCCCCACACAGCAATGTTTGTACACAGCAGGATCCCACACACAGAAATGTTTGTACACAGCAGGATCCCATACACAGCAATGTTTCTACAAAACATGATTCCGCACACAGCAATGGTTGTACACAGGAGGATCTCACACACAGCAATGTTTGTAACCAGGAGGATCTCAGACAAAGCAATGTTTGTAAACAGCAGGATCCCGTACACAGCAATGTTTGTACACAGCAGGATGCCACACAGAGCAATGTTTATACGCAGCAGGGTCCCACACAGAGCAATGTTTGTACACAGCAAGATCCCACATGCAGCAATGTTTGTACACAGCAGGATCCCATGCACAGCAATGTTTGTAGAAAGCAGGTTCCCACACACAGCAATATTTGCACACAGCAGGATCCCACAAACAGCAATGTTTGTACACAGCAGGATCCCTTACACAGCAATGTTTGTACACAGCTGGATCCCACACAAAACAATGTTTGTACACAGCTGGATCCCGTACAGAGCAATCTTTGTACACATCAGGATCCCAAGCACTGCAATGTTTATACACAGCAGGATCCCATACACAGCAATGTTTGTCCACAGCAGGATTCCACAAACTGCAATGTTTGTTGGCAACACGATGCCACACACAGCAATGTTTGTACACAGCAGGATCCCGTACACACCAATGTTTGTACACAGCAAGAACCCATGCACAGCAACGATTGTCCAAAGAAGGATGACACACACAGCAATGTTTGTACACAGCAGGCTCCCGTACACAGCAATGTTTGTACACAGCAGAATCCAGTACACAGCAATGTTTGTATACAGCAGAATCCTGTACACAGCAATGTTTGTACACAGCAGAATCCTGTACACAGCAATGTTTGTACACAGCAGGAACCCACGCACAGCAATGTTTGTACAAAGAAGGATGACACACACAGCAATCTTTATACACAGCAGGATCCCATACACAGCAGTGTTTGTTCACAGCAGGATCCCACACACAGCAATGTTTGTACACAGCAGGATCCCATACACACCAATGTTTGTACACAGCATGATCCCGCACACAGCAATGGTTGTACACAGGAGGATCTCACACACAGCAATGTTTGTAACCAAGAGGATCCCACACAAAGCAATATTGTTACACAGCAGAATGCCAGACAGAACAATGTTTATACGCAGCAGGGTCGCACACAGAGCAACGTTTGTACACAGCAAGATCTCATACACAGCAATGTTTGTACACAGCAGGAACCCATGCACAACTATGTTTGTACACAGCAGAATCCCACACACAGCAATGTTTGTACACAGCACGATCTCACACACAGCAATGTTTGCATACAGCAGGAACACACAAGCAGCAATGTTTGTACACAGCAAGATAACACACACAGCAATGTTTGTACACAGCAGGCTAAAACAGCCAGCAATGTTTGCCCACAGCAGGATCCCACACACAGCAATGTTTGTACACAGCAGGATCCCAAGCACTGCAATGTTTGTACACAGCAGGATCCCACACAGAGCAATGAATGTATACAGCAAGATCCCACACGCAGCAATGTTTGTACACAGCAAGATCTCACACACAACAATGTTTGTACACATCAGGATCCCACACACAGCAATGTTTGTACACAGCAGGATCCCAAGCACTGCAATGTTTGAACACAGCAGGATCCCACACACGGCAATGTTTTTACACAGCAGGATCCCGTACACACAACAATGTTTGTACACAGCACGATCTCAAACACAGCCATGTTGTACACAGCAGGATCCCACACAGCAATTTTCGTACACAGCAGGATTCGTACTCAGCAATGTTTGTATGCAGCAGGGACGCACACACAGTAATGTTTGTACACAGCATGATACCACACACAGCAATGTTTGTACACAGCGGGATCCCAAACACAGCAATGATTGTACAAGCCAGGATCCCACACACAGCAATGTTTGTACACAGCAGGATCCAATACACAGCAATATTCGTACAAAGCCAGATCCCACACAAAGCAATGTTTGTACACAGCAGCATCCAATACACAGCAATATTCGTACAAAGCAGGTTCCCACAGAAAGCAATGTTTGTACACAGCAGGATCCAATACACAGCAATATTTGTACACAACATGATCCCGCAAACAGCAATGTTTGTACACAGCAGGATCCCACACACAGCAATGTTTGTACACAGCAGGATCCCGTACACAGCAATGTTTGTACACAGCAGAATCCCACACACAGCAATGTTTGTACACAGCAGGATACCGTACACAGCAATGTTTGTACACAGCAGCAACTCACGCACAGCAATGTTTGTACAAAGAAGGATGACACACACAGCAATGTTTATACACAGCAAGATCCCATACACAGCAATGTGTGTACACAGCAGGATCCCACACACAGCAATGTTTCCATACAGCAGGATCCCACACACAGCAATGTTTGAACACAGCAGGATCCAACACACAGCAATGTTTTTACACAGCAGGTTCCCGTACTCACAACAATGTTTGTACACAGCAGGATGCCAGACAGAACAGTGTTTATACGCAGCAGGGTCCCACACAGAGCAATGTTTGTACACAGCAAGATCCCATACACAGCAATGTTTGTACACAGCAGGATCCCACACACAGCAATGTTTCCATACAGCAGGATCCCACACACAGCAATGTTTGAACACAGCAGGATCCAACACACAGCAATGTTTTTACACAGCAGGTTCCCGTACTCACAACAATGTTTGTACACAGCAGGATCTCAAACACAGCCATGTTGTACACAGCAGGATCCCACACACAGCAATCTTTGTACACAGCAGGTTCCCGTACTCATCAATGTTTGTATGCAGCAGGGACGCACACACAGAAATGTTTGTACACAGCAAGATCCCACACACAGCAATGTTTGTACAGAGCAGGCTAAAACACCCAGCAATGTTTGTACACAGCAGGATCCCACAAGCAGCAATGTTTGCACACAGCAGGATCCCACACACAGCAATGTTTGTACACAGCAGGATCCCATACACAGCAATGTTTGTACACAGCAGGATCCCAAGCACTGCAATGTTTGAACACAGCAGGATCCCACACACAACAATGTTTGTACACAGCAGGATCCCGTACTCATCAATGTTTGTATGCAGCAGGGACGCACACATAGCAATGTTTGTACACAGCAGGATCCCACACACAGCAATGATTGTACAAGCCAGGATCCCACACACAGCAATGTTTGTACACAGCAGGATCCCACACACAGCAATGATTGTACACAGCAAGATCCCAAACATAGCAATGTTTGTACACCGCAGGACCCCATACACAGCAATGTTTGTACACAGCACGATCCAATACACAACAATGGTTGTACACAGCAGGATGCCACACACAGCAAAGTTTGTACACAGCAGGATCCCACACACAGCAATGTTTGTACACAACATGATCCCGCACACAGCAATGGTTGTACACAGGATGATCTCACAAACAGCAATGTTTGTAACCAGGACGATCCCACACAAAGCAATGTTTGTACACACCAGGATGCCGGACAGAAGAATGTTTATACGCAGCAGCGTCCCACACAAAGCAATGTTTGTACACAGCAAGATCCCATACGCAGCAATGTTTGTACACAGCAGGAACCCATGCACAACTATGTTTGTACACAGCAGGATCCCACACACAGCAATGTTTGTACACAGCAAGATCTCACACACAGCAATGTTTGCATACAGCAAGATCCCACACACAGCAATGTTTGTACAGAGCAGGCTAAAACACCCAGCAATGTTTGTACACAGCAAGTTCCCACGAGCGGCAATGTTTGCCCACATCAGGATCCCACATACAGCAATGTTTGTACACAGCAGGATCCCAAGCACTGCAATGTTTGTACACAGCAGGATCCCATGCACAGCAATGTTTGTACACAGTAGGATCCCACAAACTGCAATGTTTGAACACAGCAAGATCCCACACATAGCAATGATTGTACACAGCAGGATCCCTTACACAGCAATGTTTGAACAAAGCAGGATCCCACACACAGCAATGTTTGTACACAGCAGGATCCCACATGCAGCAATATTTGTACACAGCAGGATGCCACACACAGCAATGTTTAAACATAGCAGGATCCCACACAGAGCAATGAATGTATACAGCAAGAGCCCACACGCAGCAATGTTTGTACACAGCAAGATCCCACACACAGCAATGTTTGTGCACAGTAGGATCTCACACACAGCAATGTTCGTACACAGCAGGTTTCTACACACAGCAATATTTGTACACAGCATGATCCAACACACAGCAATGTTTGTACACAGCATGATCCATGCTCGGCAATTTTGCACACCGCAGGATCCCATGCTTGGCAATGTTTGAACACAGCAGGATCCCACACAGAGCAATGAATGTATACAGCAAGAGCCCACACGCAGCAATGTTTGTACACAGCAAGATCCCACACACAGCAATGTTTGTGCACAGTAGGATCTCACACACAGCAATGTTAGTACACAGCAGGTTCCCACACACAGCAATATTTGTACACAGCATGATCCTACACACAGCAATGTTTGTACACAGCATGATCCATGCTCGACAATGTTTGTACACAGCAAGATCCATGCTCGGCAATGTTTGTACACAGCAAGATCCATGCTCGGCAATGTTTGTACACAGCAAGATCCATGCTCGGCAAAGTTTGTACACAGTAGGATCCCACACGCAGCAATGTTTGTACACAGCAAGATCCCACACATAGCAATGTTTGTACAGAGCAGGATTAAACACACAGCAATGTTTGTACAGAGCAGGATCCCTTACACAGCAAGGTTTGTACAAAGCTGGTGCACACACAGCAATGTTTGAACACAGCAGGATCCCACACACAGCAATGTTTTTACAAAGCAGGATCCCACACACAGTAAAATTCGTACACAGCAGGATCCCATACTTAGCAATGTTTGTCTGCAGCAGGGACGCACACACAGCAATGTTTGTACACATCATAATCCCACAAACTGCAATGTTTCTTCATAGCAGGATCCCAAACAATGCAATGTTTGTACACATCATAATCCCACAAACTGCAATGTTTGTACACAGCAGGATCCCACACGCAGCGATATTTATACACGCCAGAATCCCATGCACTGCAATGTCTGTACACAGCAGGATCCCGCAAACAGCAATGTTTGTACACAGCAGGATCCCACAGACAGCAATGTTTGTACACATCTGGATCCCGTACAGAGCAGTGTTTGTACACATCAGGATCCCAAGCACTGCAATGTTCGTACACACCAGGATCCCACACACAGCAATATTCGTACACAGCAGGATTCCACACACTGCAATGTTTGTTCACAGCAGGATGCCACACACAGCAATGTTTATACACAGCAGGGTCCCACACAGAGCAATGTTTGTACATAGCAAGATCCCATACGCAGCAATGTTTGTACACAGCAGGATGCCACACAGAGCAATGTTTATACGCAGCAGGGTCCCACACAGAGCAATGTTTGTACACAGCAGGATCCCATGCACAGCAACGTTTGTAGAAAGCAGGTTCCCACTCACAGCAATATTTGCACACAGCAGGATCCCACAAACAGCAATGTTTGTACACAGCAGGATCCCTTACACAGCAATGTTTGTACACAGCTGGATCCCACACAAAACAATGTTTGTACACAGCTGGATCCCGTACAGAGCAATCTTTGTACACATCAGGATCCCAAGCACTGCAATGTTTGTACACAGCAGGATCCCATACACAGCAATGTTTGTCCACAGCAGGATTGCACAAACTGCAATGTTTGTTGGCAACACGATGCCACACACAGCAATGTTTGTACACAGCAGGATCCCGTACACACCAATGTTTGTACACAGCAAGAACCCATGCACAGCAACGATTGTCCAAAGAAGGATGACACACACAGCAATGTTTGTACACAGCAGGCTCCCGTACACAGCAATGTTTGTACACAGCAGAATCCAGTACACAGCAATGTTTGTATACAGCAGAATCCTGTACACAGCAATGTTTGTACACAGCAGAATCCTGTACACAGCAATGTTTGTACACAGCAGGAACCCACGCACAGCAATGTTTGTACAAAGAAGGATGACACACACAGCAATCTTTATACACAGCAGGATCCCATACACAGCAGTGTTTGTTCACAGCAGGATCCCACACACAGCAATGTTTGTACACAGCAGGATCCCATACACACCAATGTTTGTACACAGCATGATCCCGCACACAGCAATGGTTGTACACAGGAGGATCTCACACACAGCAATGTTTGTAACCAAGAGGATCCCACACAAAGCAATATTGTTACACAGCAGAATGCCAGACAGAACAATGTTTATACGCAGCAGGGTCGCACACAGAGCAACGTTTGTACACAGCAAGATCTCATACACAGCAATGTTTGTACACAGCAGGAACCCATGCACAACTATGTTTGTACACAGCAGAATCCCACACACAGCAATGTTTGTACACAGCACGATCTCACACACAGCAATGTTTGCATACAGCAGGAACACACAAGCAGCAATGTTTGTACACAGCAAGATAACACACACAGCAATGTTTGTACACAGCAGGCTAAAACAGCCAGCAATGTTTGCCCACAGCAGGATCCCACACACAGCAATGTTTGTACACAGCAGGATCCCAAGCACTGCAATGTTTGTACACAGCAGGATCCCACACAGAGCAATGAATGTATACAGCAAGATCCCACACGCAGCAATGTTTGTACACAGCAAGATCTCACACACAACAATGTTTGTACACATCAGGATCCCACACACAGCAATGTTTGTACACAGCAGGATCCCAAGCACTGCAATGTTTGAACACAGCAGGATCCCACACACGGCAATGTTTTTACACAGCAGGATCCCGTACACACAACAATGTTTGTACACAGCACGATCTCAAACACAGCCATGTTGTACACAGCAGGATCCCACACAGCAATTTTCGTACACAGCAGGATTCGTACTCAGCAATGTTTGTATGCAGCAGGGACGCACACACAGTAATGTTTGTACACAGCATGATCCCACACACAGCAATGTTTGTACACAGCGGGATCCCAAACACAGCAATGATTGTACAAGCCAGGATCCCACACACAGCAATGTTTGTACACAGCAGGATCCAATACACAGCAATATTCGTACAAAGCCAGATCCCACACAAAGCAATGTTTGTACACAGCAGCATCCAATACACAGCAATATTCGTACAAAGCAGGTTCCCACAGAAAGCAATGTTTGTACACAGCAGGATCCAATACACAGCAATATTTGTACACAACATGATCCCGCAAACAGCAATGTTTGTACACAGCAGGATCCCACACACAGCAATGTTTGTACACAGCAGGATCCCGTACACAGCAATGTTTGTACACAGCAGAATCCCACACACAGCAATGTTTGTACACAGCAGGATACCGTACACAGCAATGTTTGTACACAGCAGCAACTCACGCACAGCAATGTTTGTACAAAGAAGGATGACACACACAGCAATGTTTATACACAGCAAGATCCCATACACAGCAATGTGTGTACACAGCAGGATCCCACACACAGCAATGTTTCCATACAGCAGGATCCCACACACAGCAATGTTTGAACACAGCAGGATCCAACACACAGCAATGTTTTTACACAGCAGGTTCCCGTACTCACAACAATGTTTGTACACAGCAGGATCTCAAACACAGCCATGTTGTACGCAGCAGGATCCCACACACAGCAATCTTTGTACACAGCAGGTTCCCGTACTCATCAATGTTTGTATGCAGCAGGGACGCACACACAGAAATGTTTGTACACAGCAAGATCCCACACACAGCAATGTTTGTACAGAGCAGGCTAAAACACCCAGCAATGTTTGTACACAGCAGGATCCCACAAGCAGCAATGTTTGCACACAGCAGGATCCCACACACAGCAATGTTTGTACACAGCAGGATCCCATACACAGCAATGTTTGTACACAGCAGGATCCCAAGCACTGCAATGTTTGAACACAGCAGGATCCCACACACAACAATGTTTGTACACAGCAGGATCCCGTACTCATCAATGTTTGTATGCAGCAGGGACGCACACATAGCAATGTTTGTACACAGCAGGATCCCACACACAGCAATGATTGTACAAGCCAGGATCCCACACACAGCAATGTTTGTACACAGCAGGATCCCACACACAGCAATGATTGTACACAGCAAGATCCCAAACATAGCAATGTTTGTACACCGCAGGACCCCATACACAGCAATGCTTGTACACAGCAGGATCCCAAGCACTGCAAAGTTTGAACACAGCAGGATCCCACACACAGCAATGTTTTTACACAGCAGGATCCCGTACACACAATAATGTTTGTACAAAGCAGGATCTCAAACACAGCCATGTTGTACACAGCAGGATCCCACACACAGCAATTTTCGTACACAGCAGGATCCCGTACTCAGCAATGTCTGTATGCAGCAGGGACGAACACACAGCAATGTTTGTACACAGCATGGTCCCACACACAGCAATGTTTGTACACAGCATGATCCCACACAAAGCAATGTTTGTACACAGCAAGATCCCACACACAGCAATGATTGTACAAGTCAGGATCCCACACACAACAATGTTTGTACACAGCAGGGTCCTACACACAGCAAAATTTGTACAATGCAGGATCCCACACAAAGCAATGTTTGCACACAGCAGGATCCCTTACACAGCATGGTTTCTACACAGCAAATTTCCACACACAGCAATGTTAGTACACAAGAGGATCCCACACACAGCAATGTTTGTACACAGCATGATCCCACACATAGCAATGTCTGTACAGAGCAGGATATTTTACACAGCAATGTTTGTACAAAGCTGGTACACACACAGCAATGTTTGTACACAGCAGGATTCCACACACACCAATGTTTTTACACAGCAGGATCCCACACACAGTAAAATTCGTACACAGAATGATCCCGTATTCAGCAATGTTTGTCTGCAGCAGGGACGCACACACAGCAATGTTTGTACACATCATAATCCCACAAACTGCAATGTTTGTTCATAGCAGGATCCCAAGCACTGCAATATTTGTACACATCATAATCCCACAAACTGCAATGTTTGTACACAGCAGGATCCCACACACAGCAATATTTGTACACGCCAGAATCCCATGCACTGCAATGTCTGTACACAGCAGGATCCCACACACAGCAATGTTTGTACACAGCAGGATCCCGTAAACACAGCAGTGCTTGCAATCAGCAGGATCCCACAAACAGCATTGTTTGTACACAGCAGGATCCAACACACAGCAATGTTTGTACACAGCTGGATCCCATACAGAGCAGTGTTTGTACACAGCAGGATCCCAAGCACTGCAATGTTTGAACACAGCAGGATCCCACACACAACAATGTTTGTACACAGCAGGATCCCGTACTCATCAATGTTTGTATGCAGCAGGGATGCACACATAGCAATGTTTGTACACAGCAGGATCCCACACACAGCAATGATTGTACAAGCCAGGATCCCACACACAGCAATGTTTGTACACAGCAGGATCCCACACACAGCAATGTTTGTACACAGCAGGATCCCATACACACCAATGTTTGTACACAGCATGATCCCGCACACAGCAATGGTTGTACACAGGAGGATCTCACACACAGCAATGTTTGTAACCAAGAGGATCCCACACAAAGCAATATTTTTACATAGCAGGATGCCAGACAGAACAATGTTTATACGCAGCAGGGTCGCACACAGAGCAATGTTTGTACACAGCAAGATCTCATACACAGCAATGTTTGTACACAGCAGGAACCCATGCACAACTATGTTTGTACACAGCAGAATCCCACACACAGCAATGTTTGTACACAGCACGATCTCACACACAGCAATGTTTGCATACAGCAGGAACCCACAAGCAGCAATGTTTGTACACAGCAAGATACCACACACAGCAATGTTTGTACACAGCAGGCTAAAACAGCCAGCAATGTTTGTACACAGCAGGATCCCACGAGCGGCATTGTTTGCCCACAGCAGGATCCCACACACAGCAATGTTTGTACACAGCAGGATCCCAAGCACTGCAATGTTTGTACACAGCAGGATCCCATACACAGCAATGTTTGTACACAGCAGGATGCCACACACAGCAATGTTTATACACAGCAGGATTCCACACACAGCAATGAATGTATACAGCAAGATCCCACACGCAGCAATGTTTGTACACAGCAAGATCTCACACACAGCAATGTTTGTACAAAGCAGTATTCCCCACACAGCAATGTTTGTACACAGCAGGATCCCAAGCACTGCAAAGTTTGAACACAGCAGGATCCCACACACAGCAATGTTTTTACACAGCAGGATCCCGTACACACAATAATGTTTGTACAAAGCAGGATCTCAAACACAGCCATGTTGTAAACAGCAGGATCCCACACACAGCAATTTTCGTACACAGCAGGATCCCGTACTCAGCAATGTATGTATGCAGCAGGGACGAACACACAGCAATGTTTGTACACAGCATGGTCCCACACACAGCAATGTTTGTACACAGCATGATCCCACACACAGCAATGTTTGTACACAGCAAGATCCCACACACAGCAATGATTGTACAATGCAGGATCCCACTCAAAGCAATGTTTGCACACAGCAGGATCCCTTACACAGCATGGTTTCTACACAGCAAATTTCCACACACAGCAATGTTAGTACACAAGAGGATCCCACACACAGCAATGTTTGTACACAGCAAGATCCCACACATAGCAATGTTTGTACACAGCAGGATACCGTACACACAGCAATATTTGTACACAGCAGGATCCCGTACAGAGCAATGTTTGTACTCAGCTGGATCCCGTACAGAGCAATGTTTGTACACATCAGGCTCCCAAGCACTGCAACGTTTGTACACAGCAAGATCCTACACACAGCAAAATTTGTACAAAGCAGTTTCCTCTACACGGCAATGTTTGTACACAGCAGGATCCTGTACACGGCAATGTCTGTACACAGCAGGATCCTGTACACACAGCAATGTTTGTACACAGCAGGATCCCACGCACAGCAATGTTTGTACACAGCAGGATCCCACGCGCAGCAATGTTTGTACAAAGCAGGTTCCCCCACACAGCAATGTTTGTACACAGCAGGATCCCATACACAGCAATGTTTGTACACAGCAAGATCCCATACGCAGAAATGTTTGTACACTGCAAGATCCAATGCACAACTATGTTTGTACACAGCAGGATCCTAAACACTGCAATGTTTGTACACAGCAGGCGAAAACACCGAGCAATGTTTGTACACAGCAGGGTCCCACACATAGTACTGTTTGTACACAGCAGCATCCCGTAAGCAGCAATGTTTGCACACAGCAGTATCCCATACCCAGCAATGTTTGTACACAGCAAAATCCCACACACAGCAATGATTGTACACAGCAAGATTCCACAAACTGCAATGTTTGTACACAGCAAGATCCCACACACAGCAATGTTTGTACACAGCAGCATCCCGTACACTGCAATGTTTGTACACAGCAGGGTCCCACACATAGTACTGTTTGTACACAGCAGCATCCCGTAAGCAGCAATGTTTGCACACAGCAGTATCCCATACCCAGCAATGTTTGTACACAGCAAGATCCCACACACAGCAATGATTGTACACAGCAAGATCTCATACACAGCAATGTTTGTACACAGCAGGTACCCATGCACAACTATGTTTGTACACAGCAGAATCCCACACACAGCAATGTTTGTACACAGCACGATCTCACACACAGCAATGTTTGCATACAGCCGGAACCCACAAGCAGCAATGTTTGTACACAGCAAGATACCACACACAGCAATGTTTGTACACAGCAGGCTAAAACAGCCAGCAATGTTTGTACACAGCAGGATCCCACGAGCGGCAATGTTTGCCCACAGCAGGATCCCACACACAGCAATGTTTGTACACAGCAGGATCCCAAGCACTGCAATGTTTGTACACAGCAGGATCCCACACACAGCAATGTTTGTAACCAGGAGGATCCCTCACAAAGCAATATTTGTACACAGCAGGATGCCAGACAGAACAATGTTTATACGCAGCAGGGTCCCACACAGAGCAATGTTTGTACACAGCAAGATCCCATACACAGCAATGTTTGTACACAGCAGGATCCCACACACAGGAATGTTTCCATACAGCAGGATCCCACACACAGCAATGCTTTTACACAGCAGGTTCCCGTACTCACAACAATGATTTTTACACAGCAGGATCCCATACACAGCAATGTCTGTGCACAGCAGGATCCCATACACACCAATGTTTGTTCACAGGAGGAACCCATGCACAGCAATGTTTGTACAAAGAAGGATGACACACACAGCAATGTTTATACACAGCAAGATCCCACAAACAGCCATGTTTGTACACAGCAGGATCCCACACACAGCAATATTTGTACATAGCAGGATCATGTACACACAACAATGCTTGCAAACAGCAGGATCCCACACACAGCAATGTTTGTACACAGCAGAATCCTGTACACAGCAATGTTTGTACGTGGCAGGAACCCACGCACAGCAATGTTTGTACAAAGAAGGATGACACACACAGCAATCTTTATACACAGCAGGATCCCATACACAGCAGTGTTTGTTCACAGCAGGATCCCACACACAGCAATGTTTGTACACAGCAGGATCCCATACACACCAATGTTTGTACACAGCATGATCCCGCACACAGCAATGGTTGTACACAGGAGGATCTCACACACAGCAATGTTTGTAACCAAGAGGATCCCACACAAAGCAATATTTTTACACAGCAGGATGCCAGACAGAACAATGTTTATACGCAGCAGGGTCGCACACAGAGCAATGTTTGTACACAGCAAGATCTCATACACAGCAATGTTTGTACACAGCAGGTACCCATGCACAACTATGTTTGTACACAGCAGAATCCCACACACAGCAATGTTTGTACACAGCACGATCTCACACACAGCAATGTTTGCATACAGCAGGAACCCACAAGCAGCAATGTTTGTACACAGCAAGATACCACACACAGCAATGTTTGTACACAGCAGGCTAAAACAGCCAGCAATGTTTGTACACAGCAGGATCCCACGAGCGGCAATGTTTGCCCACAGCAGGATCCCACACACAGCAATGTTTGTACACAGCAGGATCCCAAGCACTGCAATGTTTGTACACAGCAGGATCCCACACACAGCAATGTTTGTAACCAGGAGGATCCCTCACAAAGCAATATTTGTACACAGCAGGATGCCAGACGGAACAATGTTTATACGCAGCAGGGTCCCACACAGAGCAATGTTTGTACACAGCAAGATCCCATACACAGCAATGTTTGTACACAGCAGGATCCCACACACAGCAATGTTTCCATACAGCAGGATCCCACACACAGCAATGTTTGAACACAGCAGGATCCCACACACAGCAATGTTTTTACACAGCAGGTTCCCGTACTCACAACAATGTTTGTACACAGCAGGATCTCAAACACAGCCATGTTGTACGCAGCAGGATCCCACACACAGCAATTTTTGTACACAGCAGTTTCCCGTACTCATCAATGTTTGTATGCAGCAGGGACGCACACACAGCAATGTTTGTACACAGCAAGATCCCACACACAGCAATGTTTGTACAGAGCAGGCTAAAACACCCAGCAATGTTTGTACACAGCAGGATCCCACAAGCAGCAATGTTTGAACACAGCAGGATCCCACACACAGCAATGTTTGTACACAGCAGGATCCCATACACAGCAATGTTTGTACACAGCAGGATCCCAAGCACTGCCATGTTTGAACACAGCAGGATCCCACACACAACAATGTTTGTACACAGCAGGATCCCGTACTCATCAATGTTTGTATGCAGCAGGGACGCACACACAGCAATGTTTGTAGCAAGCAGGATCCCACACACAGCAATGATTGTACAAGCCAGGATCCCACACACAGCAATGATTGTACACAGCAAGATCCCAAACACAGCAATGTTTGTACACCGCAGGACCCCATACACAGCAATGTTTGTACACAGCAGGATCCAATACACAGCAATGTTTGTACACAGCAGGATCACGCACACAACAATGGTTGTACACAGCAGGATACCACACACAGCAATGTTTGTAACAGCAGGATCCCACACACAGCAATGTTTGTACGCAGCAGGATCCCGTACACAGCAATGTTTGTACACAGCAGGATGCCACACAGAGCAATGTTTATACGCAGCAGGGTCCCACACAGAGCAATGTTTGTACACAGCAAGATCCCACATGCAGCAATGTTTGTACACAGCAGGATCCCATGCGCAGCAAAGTTTGTAGAAAGCAGGTTCCCACACACAGCAATATTTGCACACAGCCGGATCCCACAAACAGCCATGTTTGTACACAGCAGGATCCCTTACACAGCAATGTTTGTACACAGCAGGATCCCATACACTGCAATGTTTGTACACAGCAGGATCCCATACACAGCAATGTTTGTACACAGCAGGATCCCTTACACAGCAATGTTTGTACACACCAGGACTCCGCACACAGCAATGTTTGTACACAGCAGGATCCCGCACACAGCAATGTTTGTACACCGCAGGATCCCACACACATCAATGTTTGTACACAGCAGGATCCCATACACAGCAATGTTTGTGCACAGCAGGATCACATACACACCAATGTTTGTTCACAGGAGGAACCCATGCACAGCAATGTTTGTACAAAGAAGGATGACACACACAGCAATGTTTATACACAGCAAGATCCCACAAACAGCCATGTTTGTACACAGCAGGATCCCACACACAGCAATATTTGTACATAGCAGGATCATGTACACACAACAATGCTTGCAAACAGCAGGATCCCACACACAGCAATGTTTGTACACAGCAGGATCCCACACACAGCAATATTTGTACTCAGCTGGATTCCGTACAGAGCAACGTTTGTACACATCAGGATCCCAAGCACTGCAATGTTTGTACATAGCAGGATCCCACACACCGCAATGTTTGTACACAGCAGGATACCGTACACACAGCAATATTTGTACACAGCAGGATCACGTACACACAGCAATGCTTGCAAACAGCAGGATCCCACACACAGCAATGTTTGTACACAGCAGGATACCGTACACACAGCAATGTTTGTACACAGCAGGATCCCACACACAGCAATGTTTGTACACAGCAGGATACCGTACACACAGCAATATTTGTACACAGCAGGATCCCGTACAGAGCAATGTTTGTACTCAGCTGGATCCCGTACAGAGCAATGTTTGTACACATCAGGCTCCCAAGCACTGCAACGTTTGTACACAGCAAGATCCTACACACAGCAAAATTTGTACAAAGCAGTTTCCTCTACACGGCAATGTTTGTACACAGCAGGATCCTGTACACGGCAATGTCTGTACACAGCAGGATCCTGTACACACAGCAATGTTTGTACACAGCAGGATCCCACGCACAGCAATGTTTGTACACAGCAGGATCCCACGCGCAGCAATGTTTGTACAAAGCAGGTTCCCCCACACAGCAATGTTTGTACACAGCAGGATCCCATACACAGCAATGTTTGTACACAGCAAGATCCCATACGCAGAAATGTTTGTACACTGCAAGATCCAATGCACAACTATGTTTGTACACAGCAGGATCCTAAACACTGCAATGTTTGTACACAGCAGGCGAAAACACCGAGCAATGTTTGTACACAGCAGGGTCCCACACATAGTACTGTTTGTACACAGCAGCATCCCGTAAGCAGCAATGTTTGCACACAGCAGTATCCCATACCCAGCAATGTTTGTACACAGCAAAATCCCACACACAGCAATGATTGTACACAGCAAGATTCCACAAACTGCAATGTTTGTACACAGCAAGATCCCACACACAGCAATGTTTGTACACAGCAGCATCCCGTACACTGCAATGTTTGTACACAGCAGGGTCCCACACATAGTACTGTTTGTACACAGCAGCATCCCGTAAGCAGCAATGTTTGCACACAGCAGTATCCCATACCCAGCAATGTTTGTACACAGCAAGATCCCACACACAGCAATGATTGTACACAGCAAGATCTCATACACAGCAATGTTTGTACACAGCAGGTACCCATGCACAACTATGTTTGTACACAGCAGAATCCCACACACAGCAATGTTTGTACACAGCACGATCTCACACACAGCAATGTTTGCATACAGCCGGAACCCACAAGCAGCAATGTTTGTACACAGCAAGATACCACACACAGCAATGTTTGTACACAGCAGGCTAAAACAGCCAGCAATGTTTGTACACAGCAGGATCCCACGAGCGGCAATGTTTGCCCACAGCAGGATCCCACACACAGCAATGTTTGTACACAGCAGGATCCCAAGCACTGCAATGTTTGTACACAGCAGGATCCCACACACAGCAATGTTTGTAACCAGGAGGATCCCTCACAAAGCAATATTTGTACACAGCAGGATGCCAGACAGAACAATGTTTATACGCAGCAGGGTCCCACACAGAGCAATGTTTGTACACAGCAAGATCCCATACACAGCAATGTTTGTACACAGCAGGATCCCACACACAGGAATGTTTCCATACAGCAGGATCCCACACACAGCAATGCTTTTACACAGCAGGTTCCCGTACTCACAACAATGATTTTTACACAGCAGGATCCCATACACAGCAATGTCTGTGCACAGCAGGATCCCATACACACCAATGTTTGTTCACAGGAGGAACCCATGCACAGCAATGTTTGTACAAAGAAGGATGACACACACAGCAATGTTTATACACAGCAAGATCCCACAAACAGCCATGTTTGTACACAGCAGGATCCCACACACAGCAATATTTGTACATAGCAGGATCATGTACACACAACAATGCTTGCAAACAGCAGGATCCCACACACAGCAATGTTTGTACACAGCAGAATCCTGTACACAGCAATGTTTGTACGTGGCAGGAACCCACGCACAGCAATGTTTGTACAAAGAAGGATGACACACACAGCAATCTTTATACACAGCAGGATCCCATACACAGCAGTGTTTGTTCACAGCAGGATCCCACACACAGCAATGTTTGTACACAGCAGGATCCCATACACACCAATGTTTGTACACAGCATGATCCCGCACACAGCAATGGTTGTACACAGGAGGATCTCACACACAGCAATGTTTGTAACCAAGAGGATCCCACACAAAGCAATATTTTTACACAGCAGGATGCCAGACAGAACAATGTTTATACGCAGCAGGGTCGCACACAGAGCAATGTTTGTACACAGCAAGATCTCATACACAGCAATGTTTGTACACAGCAGGTACCCATGCACAACTATGTTTGTACACAGCAGAATCCCACACACAGCAATGTTTGTACACAGCACGATCTCACACACAGCAATGTTTGCATACAGCAGGAACCCACAAGCAGCAATGTTTGTACACAGCAAGATACCACACACAGCAATGTTTGTACACAGCAGGCTAAAACAGCCAGCAATGTTTGTACACAGCAGGATCCCACGAGCGGCAATGTTTGCCCACAGCAGGATCCCACACACAGCAATGTTTGTACACAGCAGGATCCCAAGCACTGCAATGTTTGTACACAGCAGGATCCCACACACAGCAATGTTTGTAACCAGGAGGATCCCTCACAAAGCAATATTTGTACACAGCAGGATGCCAGACAGAACAATGTTTATACGCAGCAGGGTCCCACACAGAGCAATGTTTGTACACAGCATGATCCCACACATAGCAATGTCTGTACAGAGCAGGATATTTTACACAGCAATGTTTGTACAAAGCTGGTACACACACAGCAATGTTTGTACACAGCAGGATTCCACACACACCAATGTTTTTACACAGCAGGATCCCACACACAGTAAAATTCGTACACAGAAGGATCCCGTATTCAGCAATGTTTGTCTGCAGCAGGGACGCACACACAGCAATGTTTGTACACATCATAATCCCACAAACTGCAATGTTTGTTCATAGCAGGATCCCAAGCACTGCAATATTTGTACACATCATAATCCCACAAACTGCAATGTTTGTACACAGCAGGATCCCACACACAGCAATATTTGTACACGCCAGAATCCCATGCACTGCAATGTCTGTACACAGCAGGATCCCACACACAGCAATGTTTGTACACAGCAGGATCCCGTAAACACAGCAGTGCTTGCAATCAGCAGGATCCCACACACAGCAATGTTTGTACACAGCAGGATCCAACACACAGCAATGTTTGTACACAGCTGGATCCCATACAGAGCAGTGTTTGTACACAGCAGGATCCCAAGCACTGCAATGTTTGTACAAAGAAGGATGACAAACACAGCAATGTTTATACACAGCAGGATCCCGTACACGGCAATGCTTGTACACAACAGGCTCCCGTACACAGCAATGTTTGTACACAGCAGGATCCCGTACACACAGCAATATTTGTACACAGCAGGATCTCACACACACAGCAATGTTTGTACAAAACAGGATACCAAACACAGCAATGTTGGTTCACAGCAGGATCCTACACACAGCAAAGATTGTACAAAGCACGTTCCCCCACACAGCAATGTTTGTACACAGCAGCATCCCACACACAGAAATGTTTGTACACAGCAGGATCCCATACACAGCAATGTTTCTACAAAACATGATCTCACACACAGCAATGTTTGTAACCAGGAGGATCTCAGACAAAGCAATGTTTGTAAACAGCAGGATCCCGTACACAGCAATGTTTGTACACAGCAGGATGCCACACAGAGCAATGTTTATACGCAGCAGGGTCCCACACAGAGCAATGTATGTACACAGCAGGATCCCATGCACAGCAACGTTTGTAGGAAGCAGGTTCCCACACACAGCAATATTTGCACACAGCAGGATCCCACAAACAGCCATGTTTGTACACAGCAGGATCCCTTACACAGCAATGTTTGTACACAGCTGGATCCCACACACAACAATGTTTGTACACAGCTGGATCCCGTACAGAGCAATCTTTGTACACATCAGGATCCCAAGCACTGCAATGTTTGTACACAGCAGGTTCCCATACACAGCAATGTTTGTACACAGCAGGATCCCGTACTCAGCAATGTTTGTACACATAAGGGACGCATGAAGAGCAATGTTTGTAAACAGCATGATCCCACACACAGAAATGTTTGCACACAGCATGATCCCATAGAGAACAATGTTTGTGCACAGCAGGATCCCATACACAGCAATGTTTGTCCACAGCAGGATTCCACAAACTGCAATGTTTGTTCTCAACAGGATGCCACACACAGCAATGTTTGTACACAGCAGGATCCCGTACACACCAATGTTTGTACACAGCAGGATGCCACACAGAGCAATGTTTATACGCAGCAGGGTCCCACACAGAGCAATGTTTGTACACAGCAAGATCCCACATGCAGCAATGTTTGTACACAGCAGGATCCCATGCGCAGCAACGTTTGTAGAAAGCAGGTTCCCACACACAGCAATATTTGCACACAGCCGGATCCCACAAACAGCCATGTTTGTACACAGCAGGATCCCTTACACAGCAATGTTTGTACACAGCAGGATCCCATACACTGCAATGTTTGTACACAGCAGGATCCCATACACAGCAATGTTTGTACACAGCAGGATCCCTTACACAGCAATGTTTGTACACACCAGGACTCCGCACACAGCAATGTTTGTACACAGCAGGATCCCGCACACAGCAATGTTTGTACACCGCAGGATCCCACACACATCAATGTTTGTACACAGCAGGATCCCATACACAGCAATGTTTGTGCACAGCAGGATCACATACACACCAATGTTTGTTCACAAGAGGAACCCATGCACAGCAATGTTTGTACAAAGAAGGATGACACACACAGCAATGTTTATACACAGCAAGATCCCACAAACAGCCATGTTTGTACACAGCAGGATCCCACACACAGCAATATTTGTACATAGCAGGATCATGTACACACAACAATGCTTGCAAACAGCAGGATCCCACACACAGCAATGTTTGTACACAGCAGGATCCCACACACAGCAATATTTGTACTCAGCTGGATTCCGTACAGAGCAACGTTTGTACACATCAGGATCCCAAGCACTGCAATGTTTGTACACAGCAGGATCCCACACACCGCAATGTTTGTACACAGCAGGATACCGTACACACAGCAATATTTGTACACAGCAGGATCACATACACACAGCAATGCTTGCAAACAACAGGATCCCACACACAGCAATGTTTGTACACAGCAGGATACCGTACACACAGCAATGTTTGTACACAGCAGGATCCCACACACAGCAATGTTTGTACACAGCAGGATACCGTACACACAGCAATATTTGTACACAGCAGGATCCCGTACAGAGCAATGTTTGTACTCAGCTGGATCCCGTACAGAGCAATGTTTGTACACATCAGGCTCCCAAGCACTGCAACGTTTGTACACAGCAAGATCCTAGACACAGCAAAATTTGTACAAAGCAGTTTCCTCTACACGGCAATGTTTGTACACAGCAGGATCCTGTACACGGCAATGTCTGTACACAGCAGGATCCCGTACACACAGCAATGTTTGTACACAGCAGGATCCCACGCACAGCAATGTTAGTACAAAGCAGGTTCCCACGCACAGCAATGTTTGTACACAGCAGGATCCCAGGCGCAGCAATGTTTGTACAAAGCAGGTTCCCCCACACAGCAATGTTTGTACACAGCAGGATCCCATACACAGCAATGTTTGTACACAGCAAGATCCCATACGCAGAAATGTTTGTACACTGCAAGATCCAATGCACAACTATGTTTGTACACAGCAGGATCCTAAACACTGCAATGTTTGTACACAGCAGGCGAAAACACCGAGCAATGTTTGTAAACAGCAGGGTCCCACACATAGTACTGTTTGTACACAGCAGCATCCCGTAAGCAGCAATGTTTGCACACAGCAGTATCCCATACCCAGCAATGTTTGTACACAGCAAAATCCCACACACAGCAATGATTGTACACAGCAAGATTCCACAAACTGCAATGTTTGTACACAGCAAGATCCCACACACAGCAATGTTTGTACACAGCAGGATCCCGTACACTGCAATGTTTGTAGACAGCAGGGTCCCACACATAGTACTGTTTGTACACAGCAGCATCCCGTAAGCAGCAATGTTTGCACACAGCAGTATCCCATGCCCAGCAATGTTTGTACACAGCAAGATCCCACACACAGCAATGATTGTACACAGCAAGATCTCATACACAGCAATGTTTGTACACAGCAGGTACCCATGCACAACTATGTTTGTACACAGCAGAATCCCACACACAGCAATGTTTGTACACAGCACGATCTCACACACAGCAATGTTTGCATACAGCAGGAACCCACAAGCAGCAATGTTTGTACACAGCAAGATACCACACACAGCAATGTTTGTACACAGCAGGCTAAAACAGCCAGCAATGTTTGTACACAGCAGGATCCCACGAGCGGCAATGTTTGCCCACAGCAGGATCCCACACACAGCAATGTTTGTACACAGCAGGATCCCAAGCACTGCAATGTTTGTACACAGCAGGATCCCACACACAGCAATGTTTGTAACCAGGAGGATCCCTCACAAAGCAATATTTGTACACAGCAGGATGCCAGACGGAACAATGTTTATACGCAGCAGGGTCCCACACAGAGCAATGTTTGTACACAGCAAGATCCCATACACAGCAATGTTTGTACACAGCAGGATCCCACACACAGCAATGTTTCCATACAGCAGGATCCCACACACAGCAATGTTTGAACACAGCAGGATCCCACACACAGCAATGTTTTTACACAGCAGGTTCCCGTACTCACAACAATGTTTGTACACAGCAGGATCTCAAACACAGCCATGTTGTACGCAGCAGGATCCCACACACAGCAATTTTTGTACACAGCAGTTTCCCGTACTCATCAATGTTTGTATGCAGCAGGGACGCACACACAGCAATGTTTGTACACAGCAAGATCCCACACACAGCAATGTTTGTACAGAGCAGGCTAAAACACCCAGCAATGTTTGTACACAGCAGGATCCCACAAGCAGCAATGTTTGCACACAGCAGGATCCCACACACAGCAATGTTTGTACACAGCAGGATCCCATACACAGCAATGTTTGTACACAGCAGGATCCCAAGCACTGCCATGTTTGAACACAGCAGGATCCCACACACAACAATGTTTGTACACAGCAGGATCCCGTACTCATCAATGTTTGTATGCAGCAGGGACGCACACACAGCAATGTTTGTAGCAAGCAGGATCCCACACACAGCAATGATTGTACAAGCCAGGATCCCACACACAGCAATGATTGTACACAGCAAGATCCCAAACACAGCAATGTTTGTACACCGCAGGACCCCATACACAGCAATGTTTGTACACAGCAGGATCCAATACACAGCAATGTTTGTACACAGCAGGATCACGCACACAACAATGGTTGTACACAGCAGGATACCACACACAGCAATGTTTGTAACAGCAGGATCCCACACACAGCAATGTTTGTACGCAGCAGGATCCCGTACACAGCAATGCTTGTACACAGCAGGATGCCACACAGAGCAATGTTTATACGCAGCAGGGTCCCACACAGAGCAATGTTTGTACACAGCAAGATCCCACATGCAGCAATGTTTGTACACAGCAGGATCCCATGCGCAGCAAAGTTTGTAGAAAGCAGGTTCCCACACACAGCAATATTTGCACACAGCCGGATCCCACAAACAGCCATGTTTGTACACAGCAGGATCCCTTACACAGCAATGTTTGTACACAGCAGGATCCCATACACTGCAATGTTTGTACACAGCAGGATCCCATACACAGCAATGTTTGTACACAGCAGGATCCCTTACACAGCAATGTTTGTACACACCAGGACTCCGCACACAGCAATGTTTGTACACAGCAGGATCCCGCACACAGCAATGTTTGTACACCGCAGGATCCCACACACATCAATGTTTGTACACAGCAGGATCCCATACACAGCAATGTTTGTGCACAGCAGGATCACATACACACCAATGTTTGTTCACAGGAGGAACCCATGCACAGCAATGTTTGTACAAAGAAGGATGACACACACAGCAATGTTTATACACAGCAAGATCCCACAAACAGCCATGTTTGTACACAGCAGGATCCCACACACAGCAATATTTGTACATAGCAGGATCATGTACACACAACAATGCTTGCAAACAGCAGGATCCCACACACAGCAATGTTTGTACACAGCAGGATCCCACACACAGCAATATTTGTACTCAGCTGGATTCCGTACAGAGCAACGTTTGTACACATCAGGATCCCAAGCACTGCAATGTTTGTACACAGCAGGATCCCACACACCGCAATGTTTGTACACAGCAGGATACCGTACACACAGCAATATTTGTACACAGCAGGATCACGTACACACAGCAATGCTTGCAAACAGCAGGATCCCACACACAGCAATGTTTGTACACAGCAGGATACCGTACACACAGCAATGTTTGTACACAGCAGGATCCCACACACAGCAATGTTTGTACACAGCAGGATACCGTACACACAGCAATATTTGTACACAGCAGGATCCCGTACAGAGCAATGTTTGTACTCAGCTGGATCCCGTACAGAGCAATGTTTGTACACATCAGGCTCCCAAGCACTGCAACGTTTGTACACAGCAAGATCCTAGACACAGCAAAATTTGTACAAAGCAGTTTCCTCTACACGGCAATGTTTGTACACAGCAGGATCCTGTACACGGCAATGTCTGTACACAGCAGGATCCTGTACACACAGCAATGTTTGTACACAGCAGGATCCCACGCACAGCAATGTTTGTACACAGCAGGATCCCACGCGCAGCAATGTTTGTACAAAGCAGGTTCCCCCACACAGCAATGTTTGTACACAGCAGGATCCCATACACAGCAATGTTTGTACACAGCAAGATCCCATACGCAGAAATGTTTGTACACTGCAAGATCCAATGCACAACTATGTTTGTACACAGCAGGATCCTAAACACTGCAATGTTTGTACACAGCAGGCGAAAACACCGAGCAATGTTTGTACACAGCAGGGTCCCACACATAGTACTGTTTGTACACAGCAGCATCCCGTAAGCAGCAATGTTTGCACACAGCAGTATCCCATACCCAGCAATGTTTGTACACAGCAAAATCCCACACACAGCAATGATTGTACACAGCAAGATTCCACAAACTGCAATGTTTGTACACAGCAAGATCCCACACACAGCAATGTTTGTACACAGCAGCATCCCGTACACTGCAATGTTTGTACACAGCAGGGTCCCACACATAGTACTGTTTGTACACAGCAGCATCCCGTAAGCAGCAATGTTTGCACACAGCAGTATCCCATACCCAGCAATGTTTGTACACAGCAAGATCCCACACACAGCAATGATTGTACACAGCAAGATCTCATACACAGCAATGTTTGTACACAGCAGGTACCCATGCACAACTATGTTTGTACACAGCAGAATCCCACACACAGCAATGTTTGTACACAGCACGATCTCACACACAGCAATGTTTGCATACAGCAGGAACCCACAAGCAGCAATGTTTGTACACAGCAAGATACCACACACAGCAATGTTTGTACACAGCAGGCTAAAACAGCCAGCAATGTTTGTACACAGCAGGATCCCACGAGCGGCAATGTTTGCCCACAGCAGGATCCCACACACAGCAATGTTTGTACACAGCAGGATCCCAAGCACTGCAATGTTTGTACACAGCAGGATCCCACACACAGCAATGTTTGTAACCAGGAGGATCCCTCACAAAGCAATATTTGTACACAGCAGGATGCCAGACAGAACAATGTTTATACGCAGCAGGGTCCCACACAGAGCAATGTTTGTACACAGCAAGATCCCATACACAGCAATGTTTGTACACAGCAGGATCCCACACACAGGAATGTTTCCATACAGCAGGATCCCACACACAGCAATGCTTTTACACAGCAGGTTCCCGTACTCACAACAATGTTTTTTACACAGCAGGATCCCATACACAGCAATGTCTGTGCACAGCAGGATCCCATACACACCAATGTTTGTTCACAGGAGGAACCCATGCACAGCAATGTTTGTACAAAGAAGGATGACACACACAGCAATGTTTATACACAGCAAGATCCCACAAACAGCCATGTTTGTACACAGCAGGATCCCACACACAGCAATATTTGTACATAGCAGGATCATGTACACACAACAATGCTTGCAAACAGCAGGATCCCACACACAGCAATGTTTGTACACAGCAGGATCCCACGCGCAGCAATGTTTGTACAAAGCAGGTTCCCCCACACAGCAATGTTTGTACACAGCAGAATCCCATACACAGCAATGTTTGTACACAGCAAGATCCCATACGCAGAAATGTTTGTACACTGCAGGATCCAATGCACAACTATGTTTGTACACAGCAGGATCCTAAACACTGCAATGTTTGTACACAGCAGGCGAAAACACCGAGCAATGTTTGTACACAGCAGGGTCCCACACATAGTACTGTTTGTACACAGCAGCATCCCGTAAGCAGCAATGTTTGCACACAGCAGTATCCCATACCCAGCAATGTTTGTACACAGCAAAATCCCACACACAGCAATGATTGTACACAGCAAGATTCCACAAACTGCAATGTTTATACACAGCAAGATCCCACACACAGCAATGTTTGTACACAGCAGGATCCCGTACACTGCAATGTTTGTACACAGCAGGGTCCCACACATAGTACTGTTTGTACACAGCAGCATCCCGTAAGCAGCAATGTTTGCACACAGCAGTATCCCATACCCAGCAATGTTTGTACACAGCAAAATCCCACACACAGCAATGATTGTACACAGCAGGATCCCATACGCAGAAATGTTTGTACACTGCAGGATCCAATGCACAACTATGTTTGTACACAGCAGGATCCTAAACACTGCAATGTTTGTACACAGCAGGCGAAAACACCGAGCAATGTTTGTACACAGCAGGGTCCCACACATAGTACTGTTTGTACACAGCAGCATCCCGTAAGCAGCAATGTTTGCACACAGCAGTATCCCATACCCAGCAATGTTTGTACACAGCAAAATCCCACACACAGCAATGATTGTACACAGCAAGATTCCACAAACTGCAATGTTTGTACACAGCAAGATCCCACACACAGCAATGTTTGTACACAGCAGGATCCCGTACACTGCAATGTTTGTACACAGCAGGATCCCGTACACTGCAGTGTTTGTACACAGCAGGGTCCCACACATAGTACTGTTTGTACACAGCAGCATCCCGTAAGCAGCAATGTTTGCACACAGCAGTATCCCATGCCCAGCAATGTTTGTACACAGCAAGATCCCACACACAGCAATGATTGTACACAGCAAGATCTCATACACAGCAATGTTTGTACACAGCAGGTACCCATGCACAACTATGTTTGTACACAGCAGAATCCCACACACAGCAATGTTTGTACACAGCACGATCTCACACACAGCAATGTTTGCATACAGCAGGAACCCACAAGCAGCAATGTTTGTACACAGCAAGATACCACACACAGCAATGTTTGTACACAGCAGGCTAAAACAGCCAGCAATGTTTGTACACAGCAGGATCCCACGAGCGGCAATGTTTGCCCACAGCAGGATCCCACACACAGCAATGTTTGTACACAGCAGGATCCCAAGCACTGCAATGTTTGTACACAGCAGGATCCCACACACAGCAATGTTTGTAACCAGGAGGATCCCTCACAAAGCAATATTTGTACACAGCAGGATGCCAGACAGAACAATGTTTATACGCAGCAGGGTCCCACACAGAGCAATGTTTGTACACAGCAAGATCCCATACACAGCAATGTTTGTACACAGCAGGATCCCACACACAGCAATGTTTCCATACAGCAGGATCCAACACACAGCAATGTTTGAACACAGCAGGATCCCACACACAGCAATGTTTTTACACAGCAAGTTCCCGTACTCACAACAATGTTTGTACACAGCAGGATCTCAAACACAGCCATGTTGTACGCAGCAGGATCCCACACACAGCAATTTTTGTACACAGCAGTTTCCCGTACTCATCAATGTTTGTATGCAGCAGGGACGCACACACAGCAATGTTTGTACACAGCAAGATCCCACACACAGCAATGTTTGTACAGAGCAGGCTAAAACACCCAGCAATGTTTGTACACAGCAGGATCCCACAAGCAGCAATGTTTGCACACAGCAGGATCCCACACACAGCAATGTTTGTACACAGCAGGATCCCACAAGCAGCAATGTTTGCACACAGCAGGATCCCACACACAGCAATGTTTGTACACAGCAGGATCCCATACACAGCAATGTTTGTACACAGCAGGATCCCAAGCACTGCCATGTTTGAACACAGCAGGATCCCACACACAACAATGTTTGTACACAGCAGGATCCCGTACTCATCAATGTTTGTATGCAGCAGGGACGCACACACAGCAATGTTTGTAGCAAGCAGGATCCCACACACAGCAATGATTGTACAAGCCAGGATCCCACACACAGCAATGATTGTACACAGCAAGATCCCAAACACAGCAATGTTTGTACACCGCAGGACCCCATACACAGCAATGTTTGTACACAGCAGGATCCAATACACAGCAATGTTTGTACACAGCAGGATCACGCACACAACAATGGTTGTACACAGCAGGATACCACACACAGCAATGTTTGTAACAGCAGGATCCCACACACAGCAATGTTTGTACGCAGCAGGATCCCGTACACAGCAATGTTTGTATACAGCAGGATGCCACACAGAGCAATGTTTATACGCAGCAGGGTCCCACACAGAGCAATGTTTGTACACAGCAAGATCCCACATGCAGCAATGTTTGTACACAGCAGGATCCCATGCGCAGCAAAGTTTGTAGAAAGCAGGTTCCCACACACAGCAATATTTGCACACAGCCGGATCCCACAAACAGCCATGTTTGTACACAGCAGGATCCCTTACACAGCAATGTTTGTACACAGCAGGATCCCATACACTGCAATGTTTGTACACAGCAGGATCCCATACACAGCAATGTTTGTACACAGCAGGATCCCTTACACAGCAATGTTTGTACACACCAGGACTCCGCACACAGCAATGTTTGTACACAGCAGGATCCCGCACACAGCAATGTTTGTACACCGCAGGATCCCACACACATCAATGTTTGTACACAGCAGGATCCCATACACAGCAATGTTTGTGCACAGCAGGATCACATACACACCAATGTTTGTTCACAGGAGGAACCCATGCACAGCAATGTTTGTACAAAGAAGGATGACACACACAGCAATGTTTATACACAGCAAGATCCCACAAACAGCCATGTTTGTACACAGCAGGATCCCACACACAGCAATATTTGTACATAGCAGGATCATGTACACACAACAATGCTTGCAAACAGCAGGATCCCACACACAGCAATGTTTGTACACAGCAGGATCCCACACACAGCAATATTTGTACTCAGCTGGATTCCGTACAGAGCAACGTTTGTACACATCAGGATCCCAAGCACTGCAATGTTTGTACACAGCAGGATCCCACACACCGCAATGTTTGTACACAGCAGGATACCGTACACACAGCAATATTTGTACACAGCAGGATCACGTACACACAGCAATGCTTGCAAACAGCAGGATCCCACACACAGCAATGTTTGTACACAGCAGGATACCGTACACACAGCAATGTTTGTACACAGCAGGATCCCACACACAGCAATGTTTGTACACAGCAGGATACCGTACACACAGCAATATTTGTACACAGCAGGATCCCGTACAGAGCAATGTTTGTACTCAGCTGGATCCCGTACAGAGCAATGTTTGTACACATCAGGCTCCCAAGCACTGCAACGTTTGTACACAGCAAGATCCTACACACAGCAAAATTTGTACAAAGCAGTTTCCTCTACACGGCAATGTTTGTACACAGCAGGATCCTGTACACGGCAATGTCTGTACACAGCAGGATCCTGTACACACAGCAATGTTTGTACACAGCAGGATCCCACGCACAGCAATGTTTGTACACAGCAGGATCCCACGCGCAGCAATGTTTGTACAAAGCAGGTTCCCCCACACAGCAATGTTTGTACACAGCAGGATCCCATACACAGCAATGTTTGTACACAGCAAGATCCCATACACAGCAATGTTTGTACACAGCAGGATCCCACACACAGGAATGTTTCCATACAGCAGGATCCCACACACAGCAATGTTTTTACACAGCAGGTTCCCGTACTCACAACAATGTTTTTTACACAGCAGGATCCCATACACAGCAATGTTTGTGCACAGCAGGATCCCATACACACCAATGTTTGTTCACAGGAGGAACCCATGCACAGCAATGTTTGTACAAAGAAGGATGACACACACAGCAATGTTTATACACAGCAAGATCCCACAAACAGCCATGTTTGTACACAGCAGGATCCCACACACAGCAATATTTGTACATAGCAGGATCATGTACACACAACAATGCTTGCAAACAGCAGGATCCCACACACAGCAATGTTTGTACACAGCAGGATCCCACGCGCAGCAATGTTTGTACAAAGCAGGTTCCCCCACACAGCAATGTTTGTACACAGCAGGATCCCATACACAGCAATGTTTGTACACAGCAAGATCCCATACGCAGAAATGTTTGTACACTGCAGGATCCAATGCACAACTATGTTTGTACACAGCAGGATCCTAAACACTGCAATGTTTGTACACAGCAGGCGAAAACACCGAGCAATGTTTGTACACAGCAGGGTCCCACACATAGTACTGTTTGTACACAGCAGCATCCCGTAAGCAGCAATGTTTGCACACAGCAGTATCCCATACCCAGCAATGTTTGTACACAGCAAAATCCCACACACAGCAATGATTGTACACAGCAAGATTCCACAAACTGCAATGTTTATACACAGCAAGATCCCACACACAGCAATGTTTGTACACAGCAGGATCCTAAACACTGCAATGTTTGTACACAGCAGGGTCCCACACATAGTACTGTTTGTACACAGCAGCATCCCGTAAGCAGCAATGTTTGCACACAGCAGTATCCCATACCCAGCAATGTTTGTACACAGCAAAATCCCACACACAGCAATGATTGTACACAGCAGGATCCCATACGCAGAAATGTTTGTACACTGCAGGATCCAATGCACAACTATGTTTGTAAACAGCAGGATCCTAAACACTGCAATGTTTGTACACAGCAGGCGAAAACACCGAGCAATGTTTGTACACAGCAGGGTCCCACACATAGTACTGTTTGTACACAGCAGCATCCCGTAAGCAGCAATGTTTGCACACAGCAGTATCCCATACCCAGCAATGTTTGTACACAGCAAAATCCCACACACAGCAATGATTGTACACAGCAAGATTCCACAAACTGCAATGTTTGTACACAGCAGGATCCCGTACACTGCAATGTTTGTACACAGCAGGATCCCGTACACTGCAATGTTTGTACACAGCAGGGTCCCACACATAGTACTGTTTGTACACAGCAGCATCCCGTAAGCAGCAATGTTTGCACACAGCAGTATCCCATGCCCAGCAATGTTTGTACACAGCAAGATCCCACACACAGCAATGATTGTACACAGCAAGATCTCATACACAGCAATGTTTGTACACAGCAGGTACCCATGCACAACTATGTTTGTACACAGCAGAATCCCACACACAGCAATGTTTGTACACAGCACGATCTCACACACAGCAATGTTTGCATACAGCAGGAACCCACAAGCAGCAATGTTTGTACACAGCAAGATACCACACACAGCAATGTTTGTACACAGCAGGCTAAAACAGCCAGCAATGTTTGTACACAGCAGGATCCCACGAGCGGCAATGTTTGCCCACAGCAGGATCCCACACACAGCAATGTTTGTACACAGCAGGATCCCAAGCACTGCAATGTTTGTACACAGCAGGATCCCACACACAGCAATGTTTGTAACCAGGAGGATCCCTCACAAAGCAATATTTGTACACAGCAGGATGCCAGACAGAACAATGTTTATACGCAGCAGGGTCCCACACAGAGCAATGTTTGTACACAGCAAGATCCCATACACAGCAATGTTTGTACACAGCAGGATCCCACACACAGCAATGTTTCCATACAGCAGGATCCAACACACAGCAATGTTTGAACACAGCAGGATCCCACACACAGCAATGTTTTTACACAGCAGGTTCCCGTACTCACAACAATGTTTGTACACAGCAGGATCTCAAACACAGCCATGTTGTACGCAGCAGGATCCCACACACAGCAATTTTTGTACACAGCAGTTTCCCGTACTCATCAATGTTTGTATGCAGCAGGGACGCACACACAGCAATGTTTGTACACAGCAAGATCCCACACACAGCAATGTTTGTACAGAGCAGGCTAAAACACCCAGCAATGTTTGTACACAGCAGGATCCCACAAGCAGCAATGTTTGCACACAGCAGGATCCCACACACAGCAATGTTTGTACACAGCAGGATCCCACAAGCAGCAATGTTTGCACACAGCAGGATCCCACACACAGCAATGTTTGTACACAGCAGGATCCCATACACAGCAATGTTTGTACACAGCAAGATCCCATACACAGCAATGTTTGTACACAGCAGGATCCCACACACAGGAATGTTTCCATACAGCAGGATCCCACACACAGCAATGTTTTTACACAGCAGGTTCCCGTACTCACAACAATGTTTTTTACACAGCAGGATCCCATACACAGCAATGTTTGTGCACAGCAGGATCCCATACACACCAATGTTTGTTCACAGGAGGAACCCATGCACAGCAATGTTTGTACAAAGAAGGATGACACACACAGCAATGTTTATACACAGCAAGATCCCACAAACAGCCATGTTTGTACACAGCAGGATCCCACACACAGCAATATTTGTACATAGCAGGATCATGTACACACAACAATGCTTGCAAACAGCAGGATCCCACACACAGCAATGTTTGTACACAGCAGGATCCCACGCGCAGCAATGTTTGTACAAAGCAGGTTCCCCCACACAGCAATGTTTGTACACAGCAGGATCCCATACACAGCAATGTTTGTACACAGCAAGATCCCATACGCAGAAATGTTTGTACACTGCAGGATCCAATGCACAACTATGTTTGTACACAGCAGGATCCTAAACACTGCAATGTTTGTACACAGCAGGCGAAAACACCGAGCAATGTTTGTACACAGCAGGGTCCCACACATAGTACTGTTTGTACACAGCAGCATCCCGTAAGCAGCAATGTTTGCACACAGCAGTATCCCATACCCAGCAATGTTTGTACACAGCAAAATCCCACACACAGCAATGATTGTACACAGCAAGATTCCACAAACTGCAATGTTTATACACAGCAAGATCCCACACACAGCAATGTTTGTACACAGCAGGATCCTAAACACTGCAATGTTTGTACACAGCAGGGTCCCACACATAGTACTGTTTGTACACAGCAGCATCCCGTAAGCAGCAATGTTTGCACACAGCAGTATCCCATACCCAGCAATGTTTGTACACAGCAAAATCCCACACACAGCAATGATTGTACACAGCAGGATCCCATACGCAGAAATGTTTGTACACTGCAGGATCCAATGCACAACTATGTTTGTAAACAGCAGGATCCTAAACACTGCAATGTTTGTACACAGCAGGCGAAAACACCGAGCAATGTTTGTACACAGCAGGGTCCCACACATAGTACTGTTTGTACACAGCAGCATCCCGTAAGCAGCAATGTTTGCACACAGCAGTATCCCATACCCAGCAATGTTTGTACACAGCAAAATCCCACACACAGCAATGATTGTACACAGCAAGATTCCACAAACTGCAATGTTTGTACACAGCAGGATCCCGTACACTGCAATGTTTGTACACAGCAGGATCCCGTACACTGCAATGTTTGTACACAGCAGGGTCCCACACATAGTACTGTTTGTACACAGCAGCATCCCGTAAGCAGCAATGTTTGCACACAGCAGTATCCCATGCCCAGCAATGTTTGTACACAGCAAGATCCCACACACAGCAATGATTGTACACAGCAAGATCTCATACACAGCAATGTTTGTACACAGCAGGTACCCATGCACAACTATGTTTGTACACAGCAGAATCCCACACACAGCAATGTTTGTACACAGCACGATCTCACACACAGCAATGTTTGCATACAGCAGGAACCCACAAGCAGCAATGTTTGTACACAGCAAGATACCACACACAGCAATGTTTGTACACAGCAGGCTAAAACAGCCAGCAATGTTTGTACACAGCAGGATCCCACGAGCGGCAATGTTTGCCCACAGCAGGATCCCACACACAGCAATGTTTGTACACAGCAGGATCCCAAGCACTGCAATGTTTGTACACAGCAGGATCCCACACACAGCAATGTTTGTAACCAGGAGGATCCCTCACAAAGCAATATTTGTACACAGCAGGATGCCAGACAGAACAATGTTTATACGCAGCAGGGTCCCACACAGAGCAATGTTTGTACACAGCAAGATCCCATACACAGCAATGTTTGTACACAGCAGGATCCCACACACAGCAATGTTTCCATACAGCAGGATCCAACACACAGCAATGTTTGAACACAGCAGGATCCCACACACAGCAATGTTTTTACACAGCAGGTTCCCGTACTCACAACAATGTTTGTACACAGCAGGATCTCAAACACAGCCATGTTGTACGCAGCAGGATCCCACACACAGCAATTTTTGTACACAGCAGTTTCCCGTACTCATCAATGTTTGTATGCAGCAGGGACGCACACACAGCAATGTTTGTACACAGCAAGATCCCACACACAGCAATGTTTGTACAGAGCAGGCTAAAACACCCAGCAATGTTTGTACACAGCAGGATCCCACAAGCAGCAATGTTTGCACACAGCAGGATCCCACACACAGCAATGTTTGTACACAGCAGGATCCCACAAGCAGCAATGTTTGCACACAGCAGGATCCCACACACAGCAATGTTTGTACACAGCAGGATCCCATACACAGCAATGTTTGTACACAGCAGGATCCCAAGCACTGCCATGTTTGAACACAGCAGGATCCCACACACAACAATGTTTGTACACAGCAGGATCCCGTACTCATCAATGTTTGTATGCAGCAGGGACGCACACACAGCAATGGTTGTAGCAAGCAGGATCCCACACACAGCAATGATTGTACAAGCCAGGATCCCACACACAGCAATGATTGTACACAGCAAGATCCCAAACACAGCAATGTTTGTACACCGCAGGACCCCATACACAGCAATGTTTGTACACAGCAGGATCCAATACACAGCAATGTTTGTACACAGCAGGATCACGCACACAACAATGGTTGTACACAGCAGGATACCACACACAGCAATGTTTGTAACAGCAGGATCCCACACACAGCAATGTTTGTACGCAGCAGGATCCCGTACACAGCAATGTTTGTACACAGCAGGATGCCACACAGAGCAATGTTTATACGCAGCAGGGTCCCACACAGAGCAATGTTTGTACACAGCAAGATCCCACATGCAGCAATGTTTGTACACAGCAGGATCCCATGCGCAGCAAAGTTTGTAGAAAGCAGGTTCCCACACACAGCAATATTTGCACACAAAAGGATCCCACAAACAGCCATGTTTGTACACAGCAGGATCCCTTACACAGCAATGTTTGTACACAGCAGGATCCCATACACTGCAATGTTTGTACACAGCAGGATCCCATACACAGCAATGTTTGTACACAGCAGGATCCCTTACACAGCAATGTTTGTACACACCAGGACTCCGCACACAGCAATGTTTGTACACAGCAGGATCCCGCACACAGCAATGTTTGTACACCGCAGGATCCCACACACATCAATGTTTGTACACAGCAGGATCCCATACACAGCAATGTTTGTGCACAGCAGGATCACATACACACCAATGTTTGTTCACAGGAGGAACCCATGCACAGCAATGTTTGTACAAAGAAGGATGACACACACAGCAATGTTTATACACAGCAAGATCCCACAAACAGCCATGTTTGTACACAGCAGGATCCCACACACAGCAATATTTGTACATAGCAGGATCATGTACACACAACAATGCTTGCAAACAGCAGGATCCCACACACAGCAATGTTTGTACACAGCAGGATCCCACACACAGCAATATTTGTACTCAGCTGGATTCCGTACAGAGCAACGTTTGTACACATCAGGATCCCAAGCACTGCAATGTTTGTACACAGCAGGATCCCACACACCGCAATGTTTGTACACAGCAGGATACCGTACACACAGCAATATTTGTACACAGCAGGATCACGTACACACAGCAATGCTTGCAAACAGCAGGATCCCACACACAGCAATGTTTGTACACAGCAGGATACCGTACACACAGCAATGTTTGTACACAGCAGGATCCCACACACAGCAATGTTTGTACACAGCAGGATACCGTACACACAGCAATATTTGTACACAGCAGGATCCCATACAGAGCAATGTTTGTACTCAGCTGGATCCCGTACACAGCAATGTTTGTACACAGCAGGCTCCCAAGCATTGCAACGTTTGTACACAGCAAGATCCTAGACACAGCAAAATTTGTACAAAGCAGTTTCCTCTACACGGCAATGTTTGTACACAGCAGGATCCTGTACACGGCAATGTCTGTACACAGCAGGATCCTGTACACACAGCAATGTTTGTACACAGCAGGATCCCACGCACAGCAATGTTTGTACACAGCAGGATCCCACGCGCAGCAATGTTTGTACAAAGCAGGTTCCCCCACACAGCAATGTTTGTACACAGCAGGATCCCATACACAGCAATGTTTGTACACAGCAGGATCCCGTACACTGCAATGTTTGTACACAGCAGGGTCCCACACATAGTACTGTTTGTACACAGCAGCATCCCGTAAGCAGCAATGTTTGCACACAGCAGTATCCCATACCCAGCAATGTTTGTACACAGCAAAATCCCACACACAGCAATGTTTGTACACAGCAAGATCCCATACGCAGAAATGTTTGTACACTGCAGGATCCAATGCACAACTATGTTTGTACACAGCAGGATCCTAAACACTGCAATGTTTGTACACAGCAGGCGAAAACACCGAGCAATGTTTGTACACAGCAGGGTCCCACACATAGTACTGTTTGTACACAGCAGCATCCCGTAAGCAGCAATGTTTGCACACAGCAGTATCCCATACCCAGCAATGTTTGTACACAGCAAAATCCCACACACAGCAATGATTGTACACAGCAAGATTCCACAAACTGCAATGTTTATACACAGCAAGATCCCACACACAGCAATGTTTGTACACAGCAGGATCCCGTACACTGCAATGTTTGTACACAGCAGGGTCCCACACATAGTACTGTTTGTACACAGCAGCATCCCGTAAGCAGCAATGTTTGCACACAGCAGTATCCCATACCCAGCAATGTTTGTACACAGCAAAATCCCACACACAGCAATGATTGTACACAGCAGGATCCCATACGCAGAAATGTTTGTACACTGCAGGATCCAATGCACAACTATGTTTGTACACAGGAGGATCCTAAACACTGCAATGTTTGTACACAGCAGGCGAAAACACCGAGCAATGTTTGTACACAGCAGGGTCCCACACATAGTACTGTTTGTACACAGCAGCATCCCGTAAGCAGCAATGTTTGCACACAGCAGTATCCCATACCCAGCAATGTTTGTACACAGCAAAATCCCACACACAGCAATGATTGTACACAGCAAGATTCCACAAACTGCAATGTTTATACACAGCAAGATCCCACACACAGCAATGTTTGTACACAGCAGGATCCTAAACACTGCAATGTTTGTACACAGCAGGGTCCCACACATAGTACTGTTTGTACACAGCAGCATCCCGTAAGCAGCAATGTTTGCACACAGCAGTATCCCATACCCAGCAATGTTTGTACACAGCAAAATCCCACACACAGCAATGATTGTACACAGCAGGATCCCATACGCAGAAATGTTTGTACACTGCAGGATCCAATGCACAACTATGTTTGTAAACAGCAGGATCCTAAACACTGCAATGTTTGTACACAGCAGGCGAAAACACCGAGCAATGTTTGTACACAGCAGGGTCCCACACATAGTACTGTTTGTACACAGCAGCATCCCATAAGCAGCAATGTTTGCACACAGCAGTATCCCATACCCAGCAATGTTTGTACACAGCAAAATCCCACACACAGCAATGATTGTACACAGCAAGATTCCACAAACTGCAATGTTTGTACACAGCAAGATCCCACACACAGCAATGTTTGTACACAGCAGGATCCCGTACACTGCAATGTTTGTACACAGCAGGATCCCGTACACTGCAATGTTTGTACACAGCAGGGTCCCACACATAGTACTGTTTGTACACAGCAGCATCCCGTAAGCAGCAATGTTTGCACACAGCAGTATCCCATGCCCAGCAATGTTTGTACACAGCAAGATCCCACACACAGCAATGATTGTACACAGCAAGATCTCATACACAGCAATGTTTGTACACAGCAGGTACCCATGCACAACTATGTTTGTACACAGCAGAATCCCACACACAGCAATGTTTGTACACAGCACGATCTCACACACAGCAATGTTTGCATACAGCAGGAACCCACAAGCAGCAATGTTTGTACACAGCAAGATACCACACACAGCAATGTTTGTACACAGCAGGCTAAAACAGCCAGCAATGTTTGTACACAGCAGGATCCCACGAGCGGCAATGTTTGCCCACAGCAGGATCCCACACACAGCAATGTTTGTACACAGCAGGATCCCAAGCACTGCAATGTTTGTACACAGCAGGATCCCACACACAGCAATGTTTGTAACCAGGAGGATCCCTCACAAAGCAATATTTGTACACAGCAGGATGCCAGACAGAACAATGTTTATACGCAGCAGGGTCCCACACAGAGCAATGTTTGTACACAGCAAGATCCCATACACAGCAATGTTTGTACACAGCAGGATCCCACACACAGCAATGTTTCCATACAGCAGGATCCAACACACAGCAATGTTTGAACACAGCAGGATCCCACACACAGCAATGTTTTTACACAGCAGGTTCCCGTACTCACAACAATGTTTGTACACAGCAGGATCTCAAACACAGCCATGTTGTACGCAGCAGGATCCCACACACAGCAATTTTTGTACACAGCAGTTTCCCGTACTCATCAATGTTTGTATGCAGCAGGGACGCACACACAGCAATGTTTGTACACAGCAAGATCCCACACACAGCAATGTTTGTACAGAGCAGGCTAAAACACCCAGCAATGTTTGTACACAGCAGGATCCCACAAGCAGCAATGTTTGCACACAGCAGGATCCCACACACAGCAATGTTTGTACACAGCAGGATCCCACAAGCAGCAATGTTTGCACACAGCAGGATCCCACACACAGCAATGTTTGTACACAGCAGGATCCCATACACAGAAATGTTTGTACACAGCAGGATCCCAAGCACTGCCATGTTTGAACACAGCAGGATCCCACACACAACAATGTTTGTACACAGCAGGATCCCGTACTCATCAATGTTTGTATGCAGCAGGGACGCACACACAGCAATGTTTGTAGCAAGCAGGATCCCACACACAGCAATGATTGTACAAGCCAGGATCCCACACACAGCAATGATTGTACACAGCAAGATCCCAACAACAGCAATGTTTGTACACCGCAGGACCCCATACACAGCAATGTTTGTACACAGCAGGATCCAATACACAGCAATGTTTGTACACAGCAGGATCACGCACACAACAATGGTTGTACACAGCAGGATACCACACACAGCAATGTTTGTAACAGCAGGATCCCACACACAGCAATGTTTGTACGCAGCAGGATCCCGTACACAGCAATGTTTGTACACAGCAGGATGCCACACAGAGCAATGTTTATACGCAGCAGGGTCCCACACAGAGCAATGTTTGTACACAGCAAGATCCCACATGCAGCAATGTTTGTACACAGCAGGATCCCATGCGCAGCAAAGTTTGTAGAAAGCAGGTTCCCACACACAGCAATATTTGCACACAAAAGGATCCCACAAACAGCCATGTTTGTACACAGCAGGATCCCTTACACAGCAATGTTTGTACACAGCAGGATCCCATACACTGCAATGTTTGTACACAGCAGGATCCCATACACAGCAATGTTTGTACACAGCAGGATCCCTTACACAGCGATGTTTGTACACACCAGGACTCCGCACACAGCAATGTTTGTACACAGCAGGATCCCGCACACAGCAATGTTTGTACACCGCAGGATCCCACACACATCAATGTTTGTACACAGCAGGATCCCATACACAGCAATGTTTGTGCACAGCAGGATCACATACACACCAATGTTTGTTCACAGGAGGAACCCATGCACAGCAATGTTTGTACAAAGAAGGATGACACACACAGCAATGTTTATACACAGCAAGATCCCACAAACAGCCATGTTTGTACACAGCAGGATCCCACACACAGCAATATTTGTACATAGCAGGATCATGTACACACAACAATGCTTGCAAACAGCAGGATCCCACACACAGCAATGTTTGTACACAGCAGGATCCCACACACAGCAATATTTGTACTCAGCTGGATTCCGTACAGAGCAACGTTTGTACACATCAGGATCCCAAGCACTGCAATGTTTGTACACAGCAGGATCCCACACACCGCAATGTTTGTACACAGCAGGATACCGTACACACAGCAATATTTGTACACAGCAGGATCACGTACACACAGCAATGCTTGCAAACAGCAGGATCCCACACACAGCAATGTTTGTACACAGCAGGATACCGTACACACAGCAATGTTTGTACACAGCAGGATCCCACACACAGCAATGTTTGTACACAGCAGGATACCGTACACACAGCAATATTTGTACACAGCAGGATCCCATACAGAGCAATGTTTGTACTCAGCTGGATCCCGTACACAGCAATGTTTGTACACAGCAGGCTCCCAAGCATTGCAACGTTTGTACACAGCAAGATCCTAGACACAGCAAAATTTGTACAAAGCAGTTTCCTCTACACGGCAATGTTTGTACACAGCAGGATCCTGTACACGGCAATGTCTGTACACAGCAGGATCCTGTACACACAGCAATGTTTGTACACAGCAGGATCCCACGCACAGCAATGTTTGTACACAGCAGGATCCCACGCGCAGCAATGTTTGTACAAAGCAGGTTCCCCCACACAGCAATGTTTGTACACAGCAGGATCCCATACACAGCAATGTTTGTACACAGCAGGATCCCGTACACTGCAATGTTTGTACACAGCAGGGTCCCACACATAGTACTGTTTGTACACAGCAGCATCCCGTAAGCAGCAATGTTTGCACACAGCAGTATCCCATACCCAGCAATGTTTGTACACAGCAAAATCCCACACACAGCAATGTTTGTACACAGCAAGATCCCATACGCAGAAATGTTTGTACACTGCAGGATCCAATGCACAACTATGTTTGTACACAGCAGGATCCTAAACACTGCAATGTTTGTACACAGCAGGCAAAAACACCGAGCAATGTTTGTACACAGCAGGGTCCCACACATAGTACTGTTTGTACACAGCAGCATCCCGTAAGCAGCAATGTTTGCACACAGCAGTATCCCATACCCAGCAATGTTTGTACACAGCAAAATCCCACACACAGCAATGATTGTACACAGCAAGATTCCACAAACTGCAATGTTTATACACAGCAAGATCCCACACACAGCAATGTTTGTACACAGCAGGATCCCGTACACTGCAATGTTTGTACACAGCAGGGTCCCACACATAGTACTGTTTGTACACAGCAGCATCCCGTAAGCAGCAATGTTTGCACACAGCAGTATCCCATACCCAGCAATGTTTGTACACAGCAAAATCCCACACACAGCAATGATTGTACACAGCAGGATCCCATACGCAGAAATGTTTGTACACTGCAGGATCCAATGCACAACTATGTTTGTACACAGGAGGATCCTAAACACTGCAATGTTTGTACACAGCAGGCGAAAACACCGAGCAATGTTTGTACACAGCAGGGTCCCACACATAGTACTGTTTGTACACAGCAGCATCCCGTAAGCAGCAATGTTTGCACACAGCAGTATCCCATACCCAGCAATGTTTGTACACAGCAAAATCCCACACACAGCAATGATTGTACACAGCAAGATTCCACAAACTGCAATGTTTGTACACAGCAAGATCCCACACACAGCAATGTTTGTACACAGCAGGATCCCGTACACTGCAATGTTTGTAGACAGCAGGGTCCCACACATAGTACTGTTTGTACACAGCAGCATCCCGTAAGCAGCAATGTTTGCACACAGCAGTATCCCATGCCCAGCAATGTTTGTACACAGCAAGATCCCACACACAGCAATGATTGTACACAGCAAGATCTCATACACAGCAATGTTTGTACACAGCAGGTACCCATGCACAACTATGTTTGTACACAGCAGAATCCCACACACAGCAATGTTTGTACACAGCACGATCTCACACACAGCAATGTTTGCATACAGCAGGAACCCACAAGCAGCAATGTTTGTACACAGCAAGATACCACACACAGCAATGTTTGTACACAGCAGGCTAAAACAGCCAGCAATGTTTGTACACAGCAGGATCCCACGAGCGGCAATGTTTGCCCACAGCAGGATCCCACACACAGCAATGTTTGTACACAGCAGGATCCCAAGCACTGCAATGTTTGTACACAGCAGGATCCCACACACAGCAATGTTTGTAACCAGGAGGATCCCTCACAAAGCAATATTTGTACACAGCAGGATGCCAGACAGAACAATGTTTATACGCAGCAGGGTCCCACACAGAGCAATGTTTGTACACAGCAAGATCCCATACACAGCAATGTTTGTACACAGCAGGATCCCACACACAGCAATGTTTCCATACAGCAGGATCCAACACACAGCAATGTTTGAACACAGCAGGATCCCACACACAGCAATGTTTTTACACAGCAGGTTCCCGTACTCACAACAATGTTTGTACACAGCAGGATCTCAAACACAGCCATGTTGTACGCAGCAGGATCCCACACACAGCAATTTTTGTACACAGCAGTTTCCCGTACTCATCAATGTTTGTATGCAGCAGGGACGCACACACAGCAATGTTTGTACACAGCAAGATCCCACACACAGCAATGTTTGTACAGAGCAGGCTAAAACACCCAGCAATGTTTGTACACAGCAGGATCCCACAAGCAGCAATGTTTGCACACAGCAGGATCCCACACACAGCAATGTTTGTACACAGCAGGATCCCACAAGCAGCAATGTTTGCACACAGCAGGATCCCACACACAGCAATGTTTGTACACAGCAGGATCCCATACACAGCAATGTTTGTACACAGCAGGATCCCAAGCACTGCCATGTTTGAACACAGCGGGATCCCACACACAACAATGTTTGTACACAGCAGGATCCCGTACTCATCAATGTTTGTATGCAGCAGGGACGCACACACAGCAATGTTTGTAGCAAGCAGGATCCCACACACAGCAATGATTGTACAAGCCAGGATCCCACACACAGCAATGATTGTACACAGCAAGATCCCAAACACAGCAATGTTTGTACACCGCAGGACCCCATACACAGCAATGTTTGTACACAGCAGGATCCAATACACAGCAATGTTTGTACACAGCAGGATCACGCACACAACAATGGTTGTACACAGCAGGATACCACACACAGCAATGTTTGTAACAGCAGGATCCCACACACAGCAATGTTTGTACGCAGCAGGATCCCGTACACAGCAATGTTTGTACACAGCAGGATGCCACACAGAGCAATGTTTATACGCAGCAGGGTCCCACACAGAGCAATGTTTGTACACAGCAAGATCCCACATGCAGCAATGTTTGTACACAGCAGGATCCCATGCGCAGCAAAGTTTATAGAAAGCAGGTTCCCACACACAGCAATATTTGCACACAAGCCGGATCCCACAAACAGCCATGTTTGTACACAGCAGGATCCCTTACACAGCAATGTTTGTACACAGCAGGATCCCATACACTGCAATGTTTGTACACAGCAGGATCCCATACACAGCAATGTTTGTACACAGCAGGATCCCTTACACAGCAATGTTTGTACACACCAGGACTCCGCACACAGCAATGTTTGTACACAGCAGGATCCCGCACACAGCAATGTTTGTACACCGCAGGATCCCACACACATCAATGTTTGTACACAGCAGGATCCCATACACAGCAATGTTTGTGCACAGCAGGATCACATACACACCAATGTTTGTTCACAGGAGGAACCCATGCACAGCAATGTTTGTACAAAGAAGGATGACACACACAGCAATGTTTATACACAGCAAGATCCCACAAACAGCCATGTTTGTACACAGCAGGATCCCACACACAGCAATATTTGTACATAGCAGGATCATGTACACACAACAATGCTTGCAAACAGCAGGATCCCACACACAGCAATGTTTGTACACAGCAGGATCCCACACACAGCAATATTTGTACTCAGCTGGATTCCGTACAGAGCAACGTTTGTACACATCAGGATCCCAAGCACTGCAATGTTTGTACACAGCAGGATCCCACACACCGCAATGTTTGTACACAGCAGGATACCGTACACACAGCAATATTTGTACACAGCAGGATCACGTACACACAGCAATGCTTGCAAACAGCAGGATCCCACACACAGCAATGTTTGTACACAGCAGGATACCGTACACACAGCAATGTTTGTACACAGCAGGATCCCACACACAGCAATGTTTGTACACAGCAGGATACCGTACACACAGCAATATTTGTACACAGCAGGATCCCATACAGAGCAATGTTTGTACTCAGCTGGATCCCGTACAGAGCAATGTTTGTACACATCAGGCTCCCAAGCACTGCAACGTTTGTACACAGCAAGATCCTAGACACAGCAAAATTTGTACAAAGCAGTTTCCTCTACACGGCAATGTTTGTACACAGCAGGATCCTGTACACGGCAATGTCTGTACACAGCAGGATCCTGTACACACAGCAATGTTTGTACACAGCAGGATCCCACGCACAGCAATGTGTGTACACAGCAGGATCCCACGCGCAGCAATGTTTGTACAAAGCAGGTTCCCCCACACAGCAATGTTTGTACACAGCAGGATCCCATACACAGCAATGTTTGTACACAGCAAGATCCCATACGCAGAAATGTTTGTACACTGCAAGATCCAATGCACAACTATGTTTGTACACAGCAGGATCCTAAACACTGCAATGTTTGTACACAGCAGGCGAAAACACCGAGCAATGTTTGTACACAGCAGGGTCCCACACATAGTACTGTTTGTACACAGCAGCATCCCGTAAGCAGCAATGTTTGCACACAGCAGTATCCCATACCCAGCAATGTTTGTACACAGCAAAATCCCACACACAGCAATGATTGTACACAGCAAGATTCCACAAACTGCAATGTTTGTACACAGCAAGATCCCACACACAGCAATGTCTGTACACAGCAGGATCCCGTACACTGCAATGTTTGTACACAGCAGGGTCCCACACATAGTACTGTTTGTACACAGCAGCATCCCGTAAGCAGCAATGTTTGCACACAGCAGTATCCCATACCCAGCAATGTTTGTACACAGCAAGATCCCACACACAGCAATGATTGTACACAGCAAGATCTCATACACAGCAATGTTTGTACACAGCAGGTACCCATGCACAACTATGTTTGTACACAGCAGAATCCCACACACAGCAATGTTTGTACACAGCACGATCTCACACACAGCAATGTTTGCATACAGCAGGAACCCACAAGCAGCAATGTTTGTACACAGCAAGATACCACACACAGCAATGTTTGTACACAGCAGGCTAAAACAGCCAGCAATGTTTGTACACAGCAGGATCCCACGAGCGGCAATTTTTGCCCACAGCAGGATCCCACACACAGCAATGTTTGTACACAGCAGGATCCCAAGCACTGCAATGTTTGTACACAGCAGGATCCCACACACAGCAATGTTTGTAACCAGGAGGATCCCTCACAAAGCAATATTTGTACACAGCAGGATGCCAGACAGAACAATGTTTATACGCAGCAGGGTCCCACACAAAGCAATGTTTGTACACAGCAAGATCCCATACACAGCAATGTTTGTACACAGCAGGATCCCACACACAGGAATGTTTCCATACAGCAGGATCCCACACACAGCAATGTTTTTACACAGCAGGTTCCCGTACTCACAACAATGTTTTTTACACAGCAGGATCCCATACACAGCAATGTCTGTGCACAGCAGGATCCCATACACACCAATGTTTGTTCACAGGAGGAACCCATGCACAGCAATGTTTGTACAAAGAAGGATGACACACACAGCAATGTTTATACACAGCAAGATCCCACAAACAGCCATGTTTGTACACAGCAGGATCCCACACACAGCAATATTTGTACATAGCAGGATCATGTACACACAACAATGCTTGCAAACAGCAGGATCCCACACACAGCAATGTTTGTACACAGCAGGATCCCACGCGCAGCAATGTTTGTACAAAGCAGGTTCCCCCACACAGCAATGTTTGTACACAGCAGGATCCCATACACAGCAATGTTTGTACACAGCAAGATCCCATACGCAGAAATGTTTGTACACTGCAGGATCCAATGCACAACTATGTTTGTACACAGCAGGATCCTAAACACTGCAATGTTTGTACACAGCAGGCGAAAACACCGAGCAATGTTTGTACACAGCATGGTCCCACACATAGTACTGTTTGTACACAGCAGCATCCCGTAAGCAGCAATGTTTGCACACAGCAGTATCCCATACCCAGCAATGTTTGTACACAGCAAGATCCCACACACAGCAATGATTGTACACAGCAGGATCCCATACGCAGAAATGTTTGTACACTGCAGGATCCAATGCACAACTATGTTTGTACACAGCAGGATCCTAAACACTGCAATGTTTGTACACAGCAGGCGAAAACACCGAGCAATGTTTGTACACAGCAGGGTCCCACACATAGTACTGTTTGTACACAGCAGCATCCCATAAGCAGCAATGTTTGCACACAGCAGTATCCCATACCCAGCAATGTTTGTACACAGCAAGATCCCACACACAGCAATGATTGTACACAGCAAGATTCCACAAACTGCAATGTTTGTACACAGCAAGATCCCACACACAGCAATGTTTGTACACAGCAGGATCCCGTACACTGCAATGTTTGTACACAGCAGGGTCCCACACATAGTACTGTTTGTACACAGCAGCATCCCGTAAGCAGCAATGTTTGCACACAGCAGTATCCCATACCCAGCAATGTTTGTACACAGCAAGATCCCACACACAGCAATGATTGTACACAGCAGGATCCCACACACAGCAATGTTTGTACACAGCAAGATCCCACATGCAGCAATGTCTGTACACAGCAGGATCCCAAACACGGCAATGTTTGTACATACCAGGATCCAAAGCACTGCAATGTTTGTACACAGCAGGATCCCACACACAGCAATGTTTCTACACAGCAAGATCCCACAAACAGCAATGCTTGTACACAGCAGGATACTGTACACACAGCAATATTTATACACAGCAGGATTCCACACACTGCATTGTTTGTACACAGCAGGATCCCACACACAGCAATATTTGTACACAGCAGGATCACGTACACACAGCAACAGCAATGCTTGCAAACAGCAGGATCTCACACACAGCATTGTTTGTACACAGCAGGATCCCACACACAGCAATGTTTGTACACAGCAGGATGCCATACACAGCAATGTTTGTACACAGCAGGATCCCACACACAGCAATGTTTGTACACATCAGGATACCAAGCACTGCAATGTTTGTACAAAGCAGGATCCCACACACAGCAATGTTTGTACACAGCAGGATACCGTACACAGAGCAATGTTTGTACACAGCAGGATCCCGTACACACAGCAATGTTTGTACACAGCAGGATCCCGTACACACAGCAATATTTTACACTGCAGGATCCCACACATAGTTTTGTTCGTACACAACAGGATCCCGTAGGCAGCAATGTTTGTACACAGCAGTATCCCGTACCCAACAATGTTTGTACATAGCAGGATCCCACACACAGCAATAATTGTACACAGCAAGATCCCACACACAGCAATGCTTGTACACAGCAGGATCCCACACACTGCAATGTTTGCACACAGCAGGAACACACACACAGCAATGTTGTTACACAGCAAGATCCCACACACAGTAATGTTTGTACACAGCAGGATCCCACACACAGCAATGTTTGCACACAGCAGGATCCCATGCTCGGCAATGTTTGTACACAGTAGGATCCCACACACTGCAATGTTTGTACAAAGCAAGATCCCACACATAGCAATGTTTGTATAGAGCAGGAAATAAAACACATCAGGATCCCACATGCAGCAATGTTTGTACACAGCAGGATCCCACAAGCAGCAATGTTTGTACACAGCAGGATCCCGTACACACAGCAATGCTTGAAAACAGCAGGATCCCACACACAGCAATGTTTGTACACAGCAGGATCCCACACACAGCAATGTTTGTACACAGCAGGTTCCCACACACAGCAATGCTTGTACACAGTTGGACCCTGTACAGAGCAATGTTTGTACACATCAGGATCCCACACACAGCAATGTTTGTACACAGCAGGATACCGTACACACAGCAATATTTGTACACAGCAGGATTCCACCCACTGCAATGTTTGTACACAGCAGGATCCCACACACAGCAATGTTTGTAGAAAGAAGGATGACACACTCAGCAATGTTTAATACACAGCAGGATCCCTTACACAGCAATGTTTATACACAGCAGGATCCCATACACAGCAATGTTTGTACACAACATGATCCCACACACAGCAATGGTTGTACACAGGAGGATCTCACACACAGCAATGTTTGTAACCAAGAGGATCCCACACAAAGCAATGTCTGTACACCGCAGGAAGCCACACAGAGCAATGTTTGTACACAGCAAGATCCCATACGCAGCAATGTTTGTACACTGCAAGATCCCATACGCAGCAATGTTTGTACACAGCAGGATCCCATGCACAACTATGTTTGTACACAGCAGGATTCCACACACAGCAATGTTTGCACACAGCAAGATCTCACACACAGCAATGTTTGTACACAGCAAGATCCCACAGACAACAATGTTTGTACACAGCGGGATCCCATGCTCGGCAATATTTGTACTCAGCAAGATCCCACACAAAGCATTGTTTGTACAGAGCAGGCGAAAACACCGAGCAATGTTTGTACACAGCAGGATCCCGTACACTGCAATGTTTCTACACAGCAGGATGCCACACACAGCAATGAATGTATACAGCAAGATCCCACACGCAGCAATGTCTGTACACAGCAAGATCTCAAACACAGTAATGTTTGTACACATCAGGATCCCACACACAGCAATGTTTTTACACAGCAAGATCCCACACGCAGCAATGTTTGTACACAGCAAGATCTCACACACAGTAATGTTTGTACACATCAGGATCCCACACGCAGCAATGTTTGTACACAGCAAGATCTCATACATAGTAATGTTTGTACACATCAGGATCCCACACGCAGCAATGTTTGTACACACCTGGATCCCAAGCACTGCAATGTTTGAACACCGCAGGATCACCCACACAACAATATTTTCACACAGAAGGATCCCGTACACAGAACAACGTTTGTACACAGCAGGATCCCGTACACAGAACAATGTTTGTACACAGCAGGATCCCACACACAGCAATATTCGTACAAAGCAGGATCCCACACACAGCAATGTTTGTACACAGCAGGATCCCACAGAAAGCAATATTTTACACAGCCGGATGCCACACATAATATTGTTTGTACACAGCAGGATCCCACAAACTGCAATGTTTGCACACAGCAGGAACCCACACACAGCAATGCTGGTACACAGCAGGATCCCACTCACTGCAATGTTTGTACACAACAAGATACCACACTTAGCAATGTTTGCACCCAGCAGGAACACACACACAGCAATGTTTGTACACAGCAAGTCCCCACACGCAGCAATGTTTGTACACAGCAGGATCCCATACACAGCAATGTTTGTACACAGCAGGATCCAATACGCAGCAATGTTTGTACACAACATGAGCCCGCACACAGCAATGTTTGTAACCAGGAGGATCTCAGACAAAGCAATGTTTGTACAAAGCAGGATGCCACAGAGAACAATGTTTATACGCAGCAAGTTCCCACACCGAGCAATGTTTGTACACAGCAAGATCCCATACGCAACAATGTTTGTACACAGCAGGATCCAATGCAAAACTATGTTTGTACAGAGCAGGATCCCAAACACAGCAATGTTTGTACACAGCAAGATCTCACACACAGCAATGTTTGCATACAGCAGGAAAACACAACCAGCAATGTTTGTACACAGCAAGATCCCACACAAAGCAATGTTTGTACACAGCAGGATCCCATTCTCGGTAATGTTTGTACACAGTAGGATCCCACACACTGCAATGTTTGTACACAGCAAGATCCCACACATAGCAATATTTGTACAGAGCAGGCTAAAACACCCAGCAATGTTTGTACACAGCAGGATCCCACATGCGGCAATGTTTGTACATACCAGGATCCCACACACAGCAATGTTTGCACACAGCAGGTTCCCAAGCACTGCAATGTTTGTACACAGCAGGATCCCATACAGAGCAATGTTTGCACACACCAGGATCCCACACACAGCAATGTTTGTACACAGCAAGATCCCACACAAAGCAATGTTTGTACACAGCAGGATCCCATTCTCGGTAATGTTTGTACACAGTAGGATCCCACACACTGCAATGTTTGTACACAGCAAGATCCCACACATAGCAATATTTGTACAGAGCAGGCTAAAACACCCAGCAATGTTTGTACACAGCAGGATCCCACATGCGGCTATGTTTGTACATACCAGGATCCCACACACAGCAATGTTTGCACACAGCAGGTTCCCAAGCACTGCAATGTTTGTACACAGCAGGATCCCATACAGAGCAATGTTTGCACACACCAGGATCCCACACACAGCAATGTTTGTACACAGCAAGATCCCACACACAGCAATATTCGTACAAAGCAGGATCCCACACACAGCAATGTTTGCACACAGCAGGATCCCACAAACAGCAATGTTTGCACACAGCAGGATCCCATGCTCGGCAATGTTTGTACACAGTAGGATCCCACACACTGCAATGTTTGTACAAAGCAAGATCCCACACATAGCAATGTTTGTATAGAGCAGGAAAAAACACACAACAATGTTTTTACACAGCAGGATAGCACACACAGCAAATTTCGTACACAGCAGGATCCCGTACTCATCAATGTTTGTCTGCAGCAGGGACGCACACATAGCAATGTTTGTACACAGTATAATCCCACAAACTGAAATGTTTGTACACAGCAGGATCCCAAGCACTGAGATGTTTATACACAGCAGGATCCCACACACAGCAATGTTTGTACACAGCAGGATCCCACGCACAGCAATGTCTGTACACAGCAGGATCCCACGCACAGCAATGTTTGTACACAGCAGGATCCCACGCACAGCAATGTTTGTACAAAGCAGGTTCCCCCACACGGCAATGTTTGTACACAGCAGGATGCCACACAGAGCAATGTTTGTACACAGCAGGATGCCACACAGAGCAATGTTTGTACACAGCAAGATCCCATACGCAGCAATGTTTGTACACAGCAGGCGAAAACACCGAGCAACGTTTGTACACAGCAGGGTCCCACACATAGTACTGTTTGTACACAGCAGCATCCCATAGGCAGCAATGTTTGCACACAGCAGTATCCCGTACCCAGCAATGTTTGTACACAGCAAGATCCCACACACAGCAATGATAGTACACAGCAAGATCCCACAAACTGCAATGTTTGTACAGAGCAAGATCCCACACACAGCAATGTTTGTACACAGCAGGATCCCGTACACTGCAATGTTTGTACACAGCAGGGTCCCACACATAGTACTGTTTGTACACAGCAGCATCCCATAGGCAGCAATGTTTGCACACAGCAGTATCGCGTACCCAACAATGTTTGTACACAGCAAGATCCCACACACAGTAATGTTTGTACACAGCTGGATCCCTTACACAGCAATGCTTATACAAAGCAGGGACACACACAGCAATGTTTATACACAGCAAGATCCCACATGCAGCAATGATTGTACACAGCAGGATCCCACACACAGCAATGTTTGTACACAGCAAGATCCCACATGCAGCAATGGTTGTACACAGCAGGCTCCCACACACAGCAATGTTTGTACACAGCAAGATCCCACATGCAGCAATGTCTGTACACAGCAGGATCCCAAACACGGCAATGTTTGTACATACCAGGATCCGAAGCACTGCAATGTTTGTACACAGCAGGATCCCACACACAGCAACGTTTTTACACAGCAAGATCCCACAAACAGCAATGTTTGTACACAGCAGGATACTGTACACACAGCAATATTTGTACACAGCAGGATTCCACACACTGCAATGTTTGTACACAGCAGGATCCCACACACAGCAATATTTGTACACAGCAGGATCACGTACACAGCAATGTTTGTACACAGCAGGATGCCACACACAGCAATGTTTGTACACAGCAGTATCCCACACACAGCAATGTTTGTACACATCAGGATACCAAGCACTGCAATGTTTGTACAAAGCAGGATCCCACACACAGCAATGTTTGTACACAGCAGGATACCGTACACACAGCAATGTTTGTACACAGCAGGATCCCGTACACACAGCAATGTTTGTACACAGCAAGATCCCGTACAGACAGCAATATTTTACACTGCAGGATCCCACACATAGTATTGTTCGTACACAACAGGATACCGTAGGCAGCAATGTTTGTACACAGCAGGATCCCACACACAGCAATAATTGTACACAGCAAGATCCCACACACAGCAATGCTTGTACACAGCAGGATCCCACACACTGCAATGTTTGCACACAGCAGGAACACACACACAGCAATGTTGTTACACAGCAAGATCCCACACACAGTAATGTTTGTACACAGCAGGATCCCACACACAGCAATGTTTGCACACGGCAGGATCCCATGCTCGGCAATGTTCGTACACAGTAGGATCCCACACACTGCAATGTTTGTACACAGCAAGTCCCCACACACAGCAATGTTTGCACACAGCAGGATCCCATGCTCGGCAATATTTGTACACAGTAGGATCCCACACACTGCAATGTTTGTACAAAGCAAGATCCCACACATAGCAATGTTTGTATAGAGCAGGAAAAAACACACAACAATGTTTTTACACAGCAGGATAGCACACACAGCAAAGTTCGTACACAGCAGGATCCCGTACTCAGCAATGTTTGTCTGCAGCAGGGACGCACACATAGCAATGTTTGTACACAGCATAATCCCACAAACTGAAATGTTTGTACACAGCAGGATCCCAAGAACTGCGATGTTTGTACACAGCAGGATCCCACACACAGCAATATTTGTACAAAGCAGGTTCCCACACACAGTAATATTTGCACACAGCAGGATCCCACAAACAGCCATGTTTGTACACAGCAGGATCCCACAGACTGCAATATCGTACACAGCAGGATTCTAGACATAGTAATGTCTGTACACAACAGGACCCCGTAGACTGCAATGTTTGTACACAGCAGGATCACTTACATAGCAATGTTTGTACACAGCAGGATCCCAAGCACTGCAATGTTTGTACACAGCAGTATCCCACAAGCAGCAATGTTTGTACACAGTAGGATCCCGTACACACAGCAATGCTTGAAAACAGCAGGATCCCACACACAGCAATGTTTGTACACAGCAGGATCCAACACACAGCAATGCTTGTACACAGTTGGACCCTGTACAGAGCAATGTTTGTACACATCAGGATCCCGTACACACAGCAATGTTTGTACACAGCAGGATACCGTACACACAGCAATATTTGTACACAGCAGGATTCCACCCGCTGCAATGTTTGTACACAGCAGGATCCCACACACAGCAATGTTTGTCGAAAGAAGGATGACACACTCAGCAATGTTTAATACACAGCAGGATCCCTTACACAGCAATGTTTATACACAGCAGGATCCCATACACAGCAATGTTTGTACACAACATGATCCCGCACACAGCAATGGTTGTACACAGGAGGATCTCACACACACCAATGTTTGTAACCAAGAGGATCCCACACAAAGCAATGTCTGTACTCCGCAGGAAGCCACACAGAGCAATGTTTGTACACAGCAAGATCCCATACGCAGCAATGTTTGTACACAGCAAGATCCCATACGCAGCAATGTTTGTACACTGCAAGAACCCATACGCAGCAATGTTTGTACACAGCAGGATCCCATGCACAACTATGTTTGTACACAGCAGGATTCCACACACAGCAATGTTTGCACACAGCAAGATCCCACACAAAGCATTGTTTGTACAGAGCAGGCGAAAACACCGAGCAATGTTTGTACACAGCAGGATCCCGTACACTGCAATGTTTGTACTCAGCAGGATGCCACACGCAGCAATGAATGTATACAGCAAGATCCCAAACGCAGCAATGTTTGTACACAGCAAGATCTCACACACAGTAATGTTTGTACACATCAGGATCCCACACACAGCAATGTTTGTACACAGCAAGATCCCACATGCAGCAATGTTTGTACACAGCAAGATCTCACACACAGTAATGTTTGTACACATCAGGATCCCACACGCAGCAATGTTTGTACACAGCAAGATCTCACACACAGTAATGTTTGTACACATCAGGATCCCACATGCAGCAATGTTTGTACACAGCAGGATCCCACAAGCAGCAATGTTTGTACACAACAGGATCCCGTACACACAGCAATGCTTGAAAACAGCAGGATCCCACACACAGCAATGTTTGTACACAGCAGGATCCCACACACAGCAATGTTTGTACACAGCAGGTTCCCACACACAGCAATGCTTGTACACAGTTGGACCCTGTACAGAGCAATGTTTGTACACATCAGGATCCCACACACAGCAATGTTTGTACACAGCAGGATACCGTACACACAGCAATATTTGTGCACAGCTGGATTCCACCCACTGCAATGTTTGTACACAGCAGGATCCCACACACAGCAATGTTTGTAGAAAGAAGGATGACACACTCAGCAATGTTTAATACACAGCAGGATCCCAAGCACTGCAATGTTTGTACACAGCAGGATCCCTCACAAAGCAATATTTGTACACAGCAGGATGCCAGACAGAACAATGTTTATACGCAGCAGGGTCCCACACAGAGCAATGTTTGTACACAGCAAGATCCCATACACAGCAATGTTTCCATACAGCAGGATCCCACACACAGCAATGTTTGAACACAGCAGGATCCCACACACAGCAATGTTTTTACACAGCAGGTTCCCGTACACACAACAATGTTTGTACACAGCAGGATCTCAAACACAGCCATGTTGTACGCAGCAGGATCCCACACACAGCAATTTTTGTACACAGCAGTTTCCCGTACTCATCAATGTTTGTATGCAGCAGGGACGCACACACAGCAATGTTTGTACACAGCAAGATCCCACACACAGCAATGTTTGTACAGAGCAGGCTAAAACACTCAGCAATGTTTGCACACAGCAGGATCCCACACACAGCAATGTTTGTACACAGCAGGATCCCATACACAGCAATGTTTGTACACAGCAGGATCCCAAGCACTGCCATGTTTGAACACAGCAGGATCCCACACACAACAATGTTTGTACACAGCTGGATCCTGTACTCATCAATGTTTGTATGCAGCAGGGACGCACACACAGCAATGTTTGTACAAGCCAGGATCCCACACACAGCAATGTTTGTACACCGCAGGACCCCATACACAGCAATGTTTGTACACAGCAGGATCCAATACACAGCAATGTTTGTACACAGCAGGATCACGCACACAACAATGGTTGTACACAGCAGGATACCACACACAGCAATGTTTGTAACAGCAGGATCCCACACACAGCAATGTTTGTACGCAGCAGGATCCCGTACACAGCAATGTTTGTACACAGCAGGATGCCACACAGAGCAATGTTTATACGCAGCAGGGTCCCACACAGAGCTATGTTTGTACACAGCAAGATCCCACATGCAGCAATGTTTGTACACAGCAGGATACTGTACACACAGCAATATTTGTACACAGCAGGATTCCACACACTGCAATGTTTGTACACAGCAGGATCCCACACACAGCAATATTTGTACACAGCAGGATCACGTACACAGCAATGTTTGTACACAGCAGGATGCCACACACAGCAATGTTTGTACACAGCAGTATCCCACACACAGCAATGTTTGTACACATCAGGATACCAAGCACTGCAATGTTTGTACAAAGCAGGATCCCACACACAGCAATGTTTGTACACAGCAGGATACCGTACACACAGCAATGTTTGTACACAGCAGGATCCCGTACACACAGCAATGTTTGTACACAGCAAGATCCCGTACAGACAGCAATATTTTACACTGCAGGATCCCACACATAGTATTGTTCGTACACAACAGGATACCGTAGGCAGCAATGTTTGTACACAGCAGGATCCCACACACAGCAATAATTGTACACAGCAAGATCCCACACACAGCAATGCTTGTACACAGCAGGATCCCACACACTGCAATGTTTGCACACAGCAGGAACACACACACAGCAATGTTGTTACACAGCAAGATCCCACACACAGTAATGTTTGTACACAGCAGGATCCCACACACAGCAATGTTTGCACACAGCAGGATCCCATGCTCGGCAATGTTCGTACACAGTAGGATCCCACACACTGCAATGTTTGTACACAGCAAGTCCCCACACACAGCAATGTTTGCACACAGCAGGATCCCATGCTCGGCAATGTTTGTACACAGTAGGATCCCACACACTGCAATGTTTGTACAAAGCAAGATCCCACACATAGCAATGTTTGTATAGAGCAGGAAAAAACACACAACAATGTTTTTACACAGCAGGATAGCACACACAGCAAAGTTCGTACACAGCAGGATCCCGTACTCAGCAATGTTTGTCTGCAGCAGGGACGCACACATAGCAATGTTTGTACACAGCATAATCCCACAAACTGAAATGTTTGTACACAGCAGGATCCCAAGCACAGCGATGTTTGTACACAGCAGGATCCCACACACAGCAATATTTGTACAAAGCAGGTTCCCACACACAGTAATATTTGCACACAGCAGGATCCCACAAACAGCCATGTTTGTACACAGCAGGATCCCACAGACTGCAATATCGTACACAGCAGGATTCTAGACATAGTAATGTCTGTACACAACAGGACCCCGTAGACTGCAATGTTTGTACACAGCAGGATCACTTACATAGCAATGTTTGTACACAGCAGGATCCCAAGCACTGCAATGTTTGTACACAGCAGTATCCCACAAGCAGCAATGTTTGTACACAGTAGGATCCCGTACACACAGCAATGCTTGAAAACAGCAGGATCCCACACACAGCAATGTTTGTACACAGCAGGATCCAACACACAGCAATGCTTGTACACAGTTGGACCCTGTACAGAGCAATGTTTGTACACATCAGGATCCCGTACACACAGCAATGTTTGTACACAGCAGGATACCGTACACACAGCAATATTTGTACACAGCAGGATTCCACCCGCTGCAATGTTTGTACACAGCAGGATCCCACACACAGCAATGTTTGTCGAAAGAAGGATGACACACTCAGCAATGTTTAATACACAGCAGGATCCCTTACACAGCAATGTTTATACACAGCAGGATCCCATACACAGCAATGTTTGTACACAACATGATCCCGCACACAGCAATGGTTGTACACAGGAGGATCTCACACACACCAATGTTTGTAACCAAGAGGATCCCACACAAAGCAATGTCTGTACTCCGCAGGAAGCCACACAGAGCAATGTTTGTACACAGCAAGATCCCATACGCAGCAATGTTTGTACACAGCAAGATCCCATACGCAGCAATGTTTGTACACTGCAAGAACCCATACGCAGCAATGTTTGTACACAGCAGGATCCCATGCACAACTATGTTTGTACACAGCAGGATTCCACACACAGCAATGTTTGCACACAGCAAGATCCCACACAAAGCATTGTTTGTACAGAGCAGGCACAGCAGGATCCCACATGCAGCAACGTTTGTACACAGCAGGATCTCACACACAGCAATATTTGTACACGCCAGAATCCCAAGCACTGCAATGTTTGTACACAGCAGTATCCCACAAGCAGCAATGTTTGTACACAGTAGGATCCCGTACACACAGCAATGCTTGAAAACAGCAGGATCCCACACACAGCAATGTTTGTACACAGCAGGATCCAACACACAGCAATGCTTGTACACAGTTGGACCCTGTACAGAGCAATGTTTGTACACATCAGGATCCCGTACACACAGCAATGTTTGTACACAGCAGGATACCGTACACACAGCAATATTTGTACACAGCAGGATTCCACCCGCTGCAATGTTTGTACACAGCAGGATCCCACACACAGCAATGTTTGTCGAAAGAAGGATGACACACTCAGCAATGTTTAATACACAGCAGGATCCCTTACACAGCAATGTTTATACACAGCAGGATCCCATACACAGCAATGTTTGTACACAACATGATCCCGCACACAGCAATGGTTGTACACAGGAGGATCTCACACACACCAATGTTTGTAACCAAGAGGATCCCACACAAAGCAATGTCTGTACTCCGCAGGAAGCCACACAGAGCAATGTTTGTACACAGCAAGATCCCATACGCAGCAATGTTTGTACACAGCAAGATCCCATACGCAGCAATGTTTGTACACAGCAGGATCCCATGCACAACTATGTTTGTACACAGCAGGATTCCACACACAGCAATGTTTGTACACAGCAAGATCCCACACAAAGCATTGTTTGTACACAGCAGGCGAAAACACCGAGCAATGTTTGTACACAGCAGGATCCCGTACACTGCAATGTTTGTACTCAGCAGGATGCCACACGCAGCAATGAATGTATACAGCAAGATCCCAAACGCAGCAATGTTTGTACACAGCAAGATCTCACACACAGTAATGTTTGTACACATCAGGATCCCACACACAGCAATGTTTGTACACAGCAAGATCCCACATGCAGCAATGTTTGTACACAGCAAGATCTCACACACAGTAATGTTTGTACACATCAGGATCCCACACGCAGCAATGTTTGTACACAGCAAGATCTCACACACAGTAATGTTTGTACACATCAGGATCCCACATGCAGCAATGTTTGTACACAGCAGGATCCCACAAGCAGCAATGTTTGTACACAACAGGATCCCGTACACACAGCAATGCTTGAAAACAGCAGGATCCCACACACAGCAATGTTTGTACACAGCAGGATCCCACACACAGCAATGTTTGTACACAGCAGGTTCCCACACACAGCAATGCTTGTACACAGTTGGACCCTGTACAGAGCAATGTTTGTACACATCAGGATCCCACACACAGCAATGTTTGTACACAGCAGGATCCAATACACAGCAATGTTTGTACACAGCAGGATCACGCACACAACAATGGTTGTACACAGCAGGATACCACACACAGCAATGTTTGTAACAGCAGGATCCCACACACAGCAATGTTTGTACGCAGCAGGATCCCGTACACAGCAATGTTTGTACACAGCAGGATGCCACACAGAGCAATGTTTATACGCAGCAGGGTCCCACACAGAGCTATGTTTGTACACAGCAAGATCCCACATGCAGCAATGTTTGTACACAGCAGGATACTGTACACACAGCAATATTTGTACACAGCAGGATTCCACACACTGCAATGTTTGTACACAGCAGGATCCCACACACAGCAATATTTGTACACAGCAGGATCACGTACACAGCAATGTTTGTACACAGCAGGATGCCACACACAGCAATGTTTGTACACAGCAGTATCCCACACACAGCAATGTTTGTACACATCAGGATACCAAGCACTGCAATGTTTGTACAAAGCAGGATCCCACACACAGCAATGTTTGTACACAGCAGGATACCGTACACACAGCAATGTTTGTACACAGCAGGATCCCGTACACACAGCAATGTTTGTACACAGCAAGATCCCGTACAGACAGCAATATTTTACACTGCAGGATCCCACACATAGTATTGTTCGTACACAACAGGATACCGTAGGCAGCAATGTTTGTACACAGCAGGATCCCACACACAGCAATAATTGTACACAGCAAGATCCCACACACAGCAATGCTTGTACACAGCAGGATCCCACACACTGCAATGTTTGCACACAGCAGGAACACACACACAGCAATGTTGTTACACAGCAAGATCCCACACACAGTAATGTTTGTACACAGCAGGATCCCACACACAGCAATGTTTGCACACAGCAGGATCCCATGCTCGGCAATGTTCGTACACAGTAGGATCCCACACACTGCAATGTTTGTACACAGCAAGTCCCCACACACAGCAATGTTTGCACACAGCAGGATCCCATGCTCGGCAATGTTTGTACACAGTAGGATCCCACACACTGCAATGTTTGTACAAAGCAAGATCCCACACATAGCAATGTTTGTATAGAGCAGGAAAAAACACACAACAATGTTTTTACACAGCAGGATAGCACACACAGCAAAGTTCGTACACAGCAGGATCCCGTACTCAGCAATGTTTGTCTGCAGCAGGGACGCACACATAGCAATGTTTGTACACAGCATAATCCCACAAACTGAAATGTTTGTACACAGCAGGATCCCAAGCACAGCGATGTTTGTACACAGCAGGATCCCACACACAGCAATATTTGTACAAAGCAGGTTCCCACACACAGTAATATTTGCACACAGCAGGATCCCACAAACAGCCATGTTTGTACACAGCAGGATCCCACAGACTGCAATATCGTACACAGCAGGATTCTAGACATAGTAATGTCTGTACACAACAGGACCCCGTAGACTGCAATGTTTGTACACAGCAGGATCACTTACATAGCAATGTTTGTACACAGCAGGATCCCACATGCAGCAACGTTTGTACACAGCAGGATCTCACACACAGCAATATTTGTACACGCCAGAATCCCAAGCACTGCAATGTTTGTACACAGCAGTATCCCACAAGCAGCAATGTTGTACACAGTAGGATCCCGTACACACAGCAATGCTTGAAAACAGCAGGATCCCACACACAGCAATGTTTGTACACAGCAGGATCCAACACACAGCAATGCTTGTACACAGTTGGACCCTGTACAGAGCAATGTTTGTACACATCAGGATCCCGTACACACAGCAATGTTTGTACACAGCAGGATACCGTACACACAGCAATATTTGTACACAGCAGGATTCCACCCGCTGCAATGTTTGTACACAGCAGGATCCCACACACAGCAATGTTTGTCGAAAGAAGGATGACACACTCAGCAATGTTTAATACACAGCAGGATCCCTTACACAGCAATGTTTATACACAGCAGGATCCCATACACAGCAATGTTTGTACACAACATGATCCCGCACACAGCAATGGTTGTACACAGGAGGATCTCACACACACCAATGTTTGTAACCAAGAGGATCCCACACAAAGCAATGTCTGTACTCCGCAGGAAGCCACACAGAGCAATGTTTGTACACAGCAAGATCCCATACGCAGCAATGTTTGTACACAGCAAGATCCCATACGCAGCAATGTTTGTACACAGCAGGATCCCATGCACAACTATGTTTGTACACAGCAGGATTCCACACACAGCAATGTTTGTACACAGCAAGATCCCACACAAAGCATTGTTTGTACACAGCAGGCGAAAACACCGAGCAATGTTTGTACACAGCAGGATCCCGTACACTGCAATGTTTGTACTCAGCAGGATGCCACACGCAGCAATGAATGTATACAGCAAGATCCCAAACGCAGCAATGTTTGTACACAGCAAGATCTCACACACAGTAATGTTTGTACACATCAGGATCCCACACACAGCAATGTTTGTACACAGCAAGATCCCACATGCAGCAATGTTTGTACACAGCAAGATCTCACACACAGTAATGTTTGTACACATCAGGATCCCACACGCAGCAATGTTTGTACACAGCAAGATCTCACACACAGTAATGTTTGTACACATCAGGATCCCACATGCAGCAATGTTTGTACACAGCAGGATCCCACAAGCAGCAATGTTTGTACACAACAGGATCCCGTACACACAGCAATGCTTGAAAACAGCAGGATCCCACACACAGCAATGTTTGTACACAGCAGGATCCCACACACAGCAATGTTTGTACACAGCAGGTTCCCACACACAGCAATGCTTGTACACAGTTGGACCCTGTACAGAGCAATGTTTGTACACATCAGGATCCCACACACAGCAATGTTTGTACACAGCAGGATACCGTACACACAGCAATATTTGTGCACAGCTGGATTCCACCCACTGCAATGTTTGTACACAGCAGGATCCCACACACAGCAATGTTTGTAGAAAGAAGGATGACACACTCAGCAATGTTTAATACACAGCAGGATCCCAAGCACTGCAATGTTTGTACACAGCAGGATCCCTCACAAAGCAATATTTGTACACAGCAGGATGCCAGACAGAACAATGTTTATACGCAGCAGGGTCCCACACAGAGCAATGTTTGTACACAGCAAGATCCCATACACAGCAATGTTTGTACACAGCAGGATCCCACACACAGCAATGTTTCCATACAGCAGGATCCCACACACAGCAATGTTTGAACACAGCAGGATCCCACACACAGCAATGTTTTTACACAGCAGGTTCCCGTACACACAACAATGTTTGTACACAGCAGGATCTCAAACACAGCCATGTTGTACGCAGCAGGATCCCACACACAGCAATTTTTGTACACAGCAGTTTCCCGTACTCATCAATGTTTGTATGCAGCAGGGACGCACACACAGCAATGTTTGTACACAGCAAGATCCCACACACAGCAATGTTTGTACAGAGCAGGCTAAAACACTCAGCAATGTTTGCACACAGCAGGATCGCACACACAGCAATGTTTGTACACAGCAGGATCCCATACACAGCAATGTTTGTACACAGCAGGATCCCAAGCACTGCCATGTTTGAACACAGCAGGATCCCACACACAACAATGTTTGTACACAGCTGGATCCCGAACTCATCAATGTTTGTATGCAGCAGGGACGCACACACAGCAAAGTTTGTACAAGCCAGGATCCCACACACAGCAATGTTTGTACACCGCAGGACCCCATACACAGCAATGTTTGTACACAGCAGGATCCAATACACAGCAATGTTTGTACACAGCAGGATCACGCACACAACAATGGTTGTACACAGCAGGATACCACACACAGCAATGTTTGTAACAGCAGGATCCCACACACAGCAATGTTTGTACGCAGCAGGATCCCGTACACAGCAATGTTTGTACACAGCAGGATGCCACACAGAGCAATGTTTATACGCAGCAGGGTCCCACACAGAGCTATGTTTGTACACAGCAAGATCCCACATGCAGCAATGTTTGTACACAGCAGGATCCCATGCGCAGCAACGTTTGTAGAAAGCTGGTTCCCACACACAGCAATATTTGCACACAGACGGATCCCACAAATAGCCATGTTTGTACACAGCAGTATCCCTTACACAGCAATGTTTGTACACAACAGGATCCCATACACTGCAATGTTTGTACACAGCAGGATCCCATACACAGCAATGTTTGTACACAGCAGGATCCCTTACACAGCAATGTTTGTACACACCAGGACTCCGCACACAGCAATGTTTGTACACAGCAGGATCCCGCACACAGCAATGTTTGTACACCGCAGGATCCCACACACATCAATGTTTGTACACAGCAGGATCCCATACACAGCAATGTTTGTGCACAGCAGGATCCCATACACACCAATGTTTGTTCACAGGAGGAACCCATGCACAGCAATGTTTGTACAAAGAAGGATGACACACACAGCAATGTTTATACACAGCAAGATCCCACAAACAGCCATGTTTGTACACAGCAGGATCCCACACACAGTAAAATTTGTACATAGCAGGATCATGTACACACAACAATGCTTGCAAACAGCAGGATCCCACACACAGCAATGTTTGTACACAGCAGGATCCCACACACAGCAATATTTGTACTCAGCTGGATTCCGTACAGAGCAACGTTTGTACACATCAGGATCCCAAGCACTGCAATGTTTGTACACAGCAGGATCCCACACACCGCAATGTTTGTACACAGCAGGATACCGTACACACAGCAATATTTGTACACAGCAGGATCCCACACACAGCAATGTTTGTACACAGCAGGATACCGTACACACAGCAATATTTGTACACAGCAGGATCCCGTACAGAGCAATGTTTGTACTCAGCTGGATCCCGTACAGAGCAATGTTTGTACACATCAGGCTCCCAAGCACTGCAACGTTTGTACACAGCAAGATCCTAGACACAGCAAAATTTGTACAAAGCAGTTTCCTCTACACGGCAATGTTTGTACACAGCAGGATCCTGTACACGGCAATGTCTGTACACAGCAGGATCCCGTACACACAGCAATGTTTGTACACAGCAGGATCCCACGCGCAGCAATGTTTGTACAAAGCAGGTTCCCCCACACAGCAATGTTTGTACACAGCAGGATCCCATACACAGCAATGTTTGTAAACAGCAAGATCCCATACGCAGAAATATTTGTACACTGCAGGATCCAATGCACAACTATGTTTGTACACAGCAGGATCCTAAACACTGCAATGTTTGTACACAGCAGGCGAAAACACCGAGCAATGTTTGTACACAGCAGGGTCCCACACATAGTACAGTTTGTACACAGCAGCATCCCGTAAGCAGCAATGTTTGCACACAGCAGTATCCCATACCCAGCAATGTTTGTACACAGCAAAATCCCACACACAGCAATGATTGTACACAGCAAGATTCCACAAACTGCAATGTTTGTACAGAGCAAGATCCCACACACAGCAATGTTTGTACACAGCAGGATCCCGTACACTGCAATGTTTGTACACATCAGGGTCCCACACATAGTACTGTTTGTACACAGCAGCATCCCATAGGCAGCAATGTTTGCACACAGCAGTATCCCGTACCCAGCAATGTTTGTACACAGCAAGATCCCACACACAGCAATGAATGTGACACAACAAGATCCCACAAACTGCAATGTTTGTACACAGCAAGATCCCATACACAGCAATGTTTGTACACAGCAGGATCCCACACACTGCAATGTTTGCACACAGCAGGAACACACACACAGCAATGTTGGTACACAGCAAGATCCCACACACAGTAATGTTTGTACACAGCTGGATCCCTTACACAGCAATGCTTATACAAAGCAGGGACACACACAGCAATGTTTATACACAGCAAGATCCCACATGCAGCAATGATTGTACACTGCAGGATCCCACACACAGCAATGTTTGTACACAGCAAGTTCCCACATGCAGCAATGGTTGTACACAGCAGGATCCCACACACAGCAATGTTTGTACACAGCAAGATCCCACACAAAGCAATGTTTGTACACAGCAGGATCCCATTCTCGGTAATGTTTGTACACATTAGGATCCCACACACAGCAATGTTTGTACACAGCAGGATACCGTACACACAGCAATATTTGTACACAGCAGGATTCCACCCGCTGCAATGTTTGTACACAGCAGGATCCCACACACAGCAATGTTTGTAGAAAGAAGGATGACACACTCAGCAATGTTTAATACACAGCAGGATCCCTTACACAGCAATGTTTATACACAGCAGGATCCCATACACAGCAATGTTTGTACTCGACATGATCCCGCACACAGCAATGGTTGTACACAGGAGGATCTCACACACACCAATGTTTGTAACCAAGAGGATCCCACACAAAGCAATGTCTGTACTCCGCAGGAAGCCACACAGAGCAATGTTTGTACACAGCAAGATCCCATACGCAGCAATGTTTGTACACAGCAAGATCCCATACGCAGCAATGTTTGTACACAGCAGGATCCCATGCACAACTATGTTTGTACACAGCAGGATTCCACACACAGCACTGTTTGCACACAGCAAGATCCCACACAAAGCATTGTTTGTGCAGAGCAGGCGAAAACACCGAGCAATGTTTGTACACAGCAGGATCCCGTACACTGCAATGTTTGTACTCAGCAGGATGCCACACGCTGCAATGAATGTATACAGCAAGATCCCACACGCAGCAATGTTTGTACACAACAAGATACCACACTTAGCAATGTTTGCACCCAGCAGGAACACACACACAGCAATGTTTGTACACAGCAAGTCCCCACACGCAGCAATGTTTGTACACAGCAGGATCCCATACACAGCAATGTTTGTACACAGCAGGATCCAATACGCAGCAATGTTTGTACACAACATGAGCCCGCACACAGCAATGTTTGTAACCAGGAGGATCTCAGACAAAGCAATGTTTGTACACAGCAGGATGCCACAGAGAACAATGTTTATACGCAGCAAGTTCCCACACCGAGCAATGTTTGTACACAGCAAGATCCCATACGCAGCAATGTTTGTACACAGCAGGATCCAATGCAAAACTATGTTTGTACAGAGCAGGATCCCAAACACAGCAATGTTTGTACACAGCAAGATCTCACACACAGCAATGTTTGCATACAGCAGGAAAACACAACCAGCAATGTTTGTACACAGCAAGATCCCACACAAAGCAATGTTTGTACACAGCAGAATCCCATTCTCGGTAATGTTTGTACACAGTAGGATCCCACACACTGCAATGTTTGTACACAGCAAGATCCCACACATAGCAATATTTGTACAGAGCAGGCTAAAACACCCAGCAATGTTTGCACACAGCAAGATCCCACGCAAAGCATTGTTTGTGCAGAGCAGGCGAAAACACCGAGCAATGTTTGTACACAGCAGGATCCCGTACACTGCAATGTTTGTACTCAGCAGGATGCCACACGCTGCAATGAATGTATACAGCAAGATCCCACACGCAGCAATGTTTGTACACAGCAAGATCTCACACACAGTAATGTTTGTACACATCAGGATCCCACACACAGCAATGTTTGTACACAGCAAGATCCCACACGCAGCAATGTTTGTACACAGCAAGATCTCACACACAGTAATGTTTGTACACATCAGGATCCCACATGCAGCAATGTTTGTACACAGCAAGATCTCACACACAGTAATGTTTGTACACATCAGGATCCCACATGCAGCAATGTTTGTACACAGCAGGATCCCACAAGCAGCAATGTTTGTACACAGCAGGATGCCGTACACACAGCAATGCTTGAAAACAGCAGGATCCCACACACAGCAATGTTTGTACACAGCAGGATCCCACACACAGCAATGTTTGTACACAGCAGGTTCCCACACACAGCAATGCTTGTACACAGTTGGACCCTGTACAGAGCAATGTTTGTACACATCAGGATCCCACACACAGCAATGTTTGTACACAGCAGGATACCGTACACACAGCAATATTTGTACACAGCAGGATTCCACCCGCTGCAATGTTTTTACACAGCAGGATCCCACACACAGCAATGTTTGTAGAAAGAAGGATGACACACTCAGCAATGTTTAATACACAGCAGGATCCCTTACACAGCAATGTTTATACACAGCAGGATCCCATACACAGCAATGTTTGTACACAACATGATCCCACACACAGCAATGGTTGTACACAGGAGGAACTCACACACAGCAATGTTTGTAACCAAGAGGATCCCACACAAAGCAATGTCTGTACTCCGCAGGAAGCCACACAGAGCAATGTTTGTACACAGCAAGATCCCAAACGCAGCAATGTTTGTACACAGCAAGATCCCATACGCAGCAATGTTTGTACACAGCAGGATCCCATGCACAACTATGTTTGTACACAGCAGGATTCCACACACAGCAATGTTTGCACACAGCAAGATCTCACACACAGCAATGTTTGTACACAGCAAGATCCCACAGACAACAATGTTTGTACACAGCGGGATCCCATGCTCGGCAATGTTTGTACTCAGCAAGATCCCACACAAAGCATTGTTTGTACAGAGCAGGCGAAAACACCGAGCAATGTTTGTACACAGCAGGATCCCGTACACTGCAATGTTTGTACACAGCAGGATGCCACACACAGCAATGTTTGTACACAGCAAGATCTCACACACAGTAATGTTTGTACACATCAGGATCCCACACACAGCAATGTTTTTACACAGCAAGATCCCACACGCAGCAATGTTTGTACACAGCAAGATCTCACACACAGTAATGTTTGTACACATCAGGATCCCACACGCAGCAATGTTTGTGCACAGCAAGATCTCATACATAGTAATGTTTGTACACATCAGGATCCCACACGCAGCAATGTTTGTACACACCTGTATCCCAAGCACTGCAATGTTTGAACACCGCAGGATCACCCACACAACAATAATTTTACACAGAAGGATCCCGTACACAGAACAACGTTTGTACACAGCAGGATCCCGTACACAGAACAATGTTTGTACACAGCAGGATCCCACACACAGCAATATTCGTACAAAGCAGGATCCCACACACAGCAATGTTTGTACACAGCAGGATCCCACAGAAAGCAATATTTTACACAGCCGGATTCCACACATAATATTGTTTGTACACAGCAAGATCCCACAAACTGCAATGTTTGCACACAGCAGGAACCCACACACAGCAATGCTGGTACACAGCAGGATCCCACTCACTGCAATGTTTGTACACAACAAGATACCACACTTAGCAATGTTTGCACCCAGCAGGAACACACACACAGCAATGTTTGTACACAGCAAGTCCCCACTCGCAGCAATGTTTGTACACAGCAGGATCCCATACACAGCAATGTTTGTACACAGCAGGATCCAATACGCAGCAATGTTTGTACACAACATGAGCCCGCACACAGCAATGTTTGTAACCAGGAGGATCTCAGACAAAGCAATGTTTGTACACAGCAGGATGCCACAGAGAACAATGTTTATACGCAGCAAGTTCCCACACCGAGCAATGTTTGTACACAGCAAGATCCCATACGCAACAATGTTTGTACACAGCAGGATCCAATGCAAAACTATGTTTGTACAGAGCAGGATCCCAAACACAGCAATGTTTGTACACAGCAAGATCTCACACACAGCAATGTTTGCATACAGCAGGAAAACACAACCAGCAATGTTTGTACACAGCAAGATCCCACACAAAGCAATGTTTGTACACAGCAGAATCCCATTCTCGGTAATGTTTGTACACAGTAGGATCCCACACACTGCAATGTTTGTACACAGCAAGATCCCACACATAGCAATATTTGTACAGAGCAGGCTAAAACACCCAGCAATGTTTGTACACAGCAGGATCCCACATGCGGCAATGTTTGTACATACCAGGATCCCACACACAGCAATGTTTGCACACAGCAGGTTCCCAAGCACTGCAATGTTTGTACACAGCAGGATCCCGTACAGAGCAATGTTTGTACACACCAGGATCCCACACACAGCAATGTTTGTACACAGCAAGATCCCACACACAGCAATATTCGTACAAAGCAGGATCCCACACACAGCAATGTTTGCACACAGCAGGATCCTACACACAGCAATATTCGTACAAAGCAGGATCCCTTACACAGCAATGTTTGCACACAGCAGGATCCCACAAACAGCAATGTTTGTACACAGCAGGATCCCACAGACAGCAATATTTATACGCTGCAGGATCCCACACATAGTATTGTTCGTACACAACAGGATCCCGTAGGCAGCAATGTTTGTACACAGCAGTATCCCGTACCCAGCAATGTTTGTACACAGCAGGATCCCACACACAGCAATAATTGTACACAGCAAGATCCCACGCACAGCAATGCTTGTACACAGCAGGATCCCACACACTGCAATGTTTGCACACAGCAGGAACACACACACAGCAATGTTGTTACACAGCAAGATCCCACACACAGTAATGTTTGTACACAGTAGGATCCCACACACAGCAATGTTTGCACACAGCAGGATCCCATGCTCGGCAATGTTTGTACACAGTAGGATCCCACACACTGCAATGTTTGTACACAGCAAGATCCCACACATAGCAATGTTTGTATAGAGCAGGAAAAAACACACAACAATGTTTTTACCCAGCAGGATAGCGCACACAGCAAAGTTCGTACACAGCAGGATCCCGTACTCATCAATGTTTGTCTGCAGCAGGGAAGCACACATAGCAATGTTTGTACACAGTATAATCCCACAAACTGAAATGTTTGTACACAGCAGGATCCCAAGCACTGAGATGTTTGTACACAGCAGGATCCCACACACAGCAATGTTTGTACACAGCAGGATCCCACGCACAGCAATGTCTGTACACAGCAGGATTCCACGCACAGCAATGTTTGTACACAGCAGGATCCCACGCACAGCAATGTTTGTACAAAGCAGGTTCCCCCACACGGCAATGTTTGTACACAGCAGGATGCCACACAGAGCAATGTTTGTACACAGCAAGATCCGATACGCAGCAATGTTTGTACACAGCAGGCGAAAACACCGAGCAATGTTTGTACACAGCAGGGTCCCACACATAGTACTGTTTGTACACAGCAGCATCCCTTAGGCAGCAATGTTTGCACAAAGCAGTATCCCGTACCCAGCAATGTTTGTACACAGCAAGATCCCACACACAGCAATGATTGTACACAGCAAGATCCCACAAACTGCAATGTTTGTACACAGCAAGATCCCACACACAGCAATGTTTGTACACAGCAGGATCCCGTACACTGCAATGTTTGTACACAGCAGGGTCCCACACATAGTACTGTTTGTACACAGCAGCATCCCATAGGCAGCAATGCTTGCACACAGCAGTATCCCGTACCCAGCAATGTTTGTACACAGCAAGATCCCACACACAGCAATGTTGGTACACAGCAAGATCCCACACACAGTAATGTTTGTACACAGCTGGATCCCTTACACAGCAATGCTTATACAAAGCAGGGACACACACAGCAATGTATAAACACAGCAAGATCCCACATGCAGCAATGATTGTACATAGCAGGATCCCACACACAGCAATGTTTGTACACAGCAAGATCCCACATGCAGCAATGTCTGTACACAGCAGGATCCCACACACAGCAATGTTTGTACACAGCAAGATCCCACATGCAGCAATGTCTGTACACAGCAGGATCCCAAACACGGCAATGTTTGTACATACCAGGATCCGAAGCACTGCAATGTTTGTACACAGCAGGATCCCACACACAGCAACGTTTTTACACAGCAAGATCCCACAAACAGCAATGTTTGTACACAGCAGGATACTGTACACACAGCAATATTTGTACACAGCAGCATTCCACACACTGCAATGTTTGTACACAGCAGGATCCCACAGCCCGCAATATTTGTACACAGCAGGATCACGTACACACAGCAATGCTTGCAAACAGCAGGATCTCACACACAGCAACGTTTTTACACAGCAGGATCCCACACACAGCAATGTTTGTACACAGCAGGATGCCACACACAGCAATGTTTGTACACAGCAGTATCCCACACACAGCAATGTTTGTACACATCAGGATACCAAGCACTGCAATGTTTGTACAAAGCAGGATCCCACACACAGCAATGTTTGTACACAGCAGGATACCGTACACACAGCAATGTTTGTACACAGCAGGATCCCGTACACACAGCAATGTTTGTACACAGCAAGATCCCGTACAGACAGCAATATTTTACACTGCAGGATCCCACACATAGTATTGTTCGTACACAACAGGATACCGTAGGCAGCAATGTTTGTACACAGCAGGATCCCACACACAGCAATAATTGTACACAGCAAGATCCCACACACAGCAATGCTTGTACACAGCAGGATCCCACACACTGCAATGTTTGCACACAGCAGGAACACACACACAGCAATGTTGTTACACAGCAAGATCCCACACACAGTAATGTTTGTACACAGCAGGATCCCACACACAGCAATGTTTGTACACAGCAGGTTCTGAAACACAGCAATATTTGTACACAGCAGGATCCCACACACAGCAATGTTTGTACACAGCAGAATTCCATACACAGCAAGGTTTGTACACAGCTGGATCCTAAGCACTGCAATATTTGTACACAGCAGGATCCTAAGCACTGCAATGTTTGTACACAGCAGGATCCCACACACAGCAATGTTTGTAAACAGAAGGATCACACACACAGTAATGTTTGTACACATCAGGATCCCATACACAGCAATATTTGTACACAACATGATCCCGCACACATCGTTTGTACACAGCAAGATCCCACATACAGCAATGTTTGCATACAGCAGAATCCCATGCTCGGCAATGTTTGTGCACAGTAGGATCCCACACGCTGCAATGTTTGTACACAGCAGGATCCCACGCACAGCAATCTTTGTACACAGCAGGATCCTGTACACAGTAATGTTTATATGCGGCAGGATCCCACACCGAGCAATGTTTGTACACAGCAGGATCCCACACCGAGCAATGTTTGTACACAGCAAGATCCCACACACAGCAATGTTTGTGCACAGCAGGATCGCACACACAGGAATATTTGTGCACAGCAGGATCCCACATGCAGCAATGTTTGTACGCAGCAAGATCCCAAGCACTGCAATGTTTGTCTACAGCAGGATCCCTACACAGCAATGTTTGTACACAGCAGGATCCCACGCACAGCAATATTTGTACACAGCTGGATTCCATACACTGCAATGTTTGTTCGCAGCAGGATGCCACACACAGCATTGTTTATACACAGCAGTAACCCATACACACAGCAATGTTTGTAAACAGAAGGATCCCACACACAGCAATGTTTCTACACAGCAGGATCCCTTACACAGCAATGTTTGCACACAGTAGGATCCCACACACTGCAATGTTTGTACAAAGCAAGATCCCACGCATAGCAATGTTTGTACAGTGCAGGAAAAAACACACAGCAATGTTTGTACACAGCAGGATCCCTTATACAGCAATGCTTATACAAAGCAGGTACACACACTGCAATGGTTGTACACAGCAAGATCCCACATGCAGCAATATTTGTACACAGCAGGATCCCAAGCACTGCAATGTTTGTGCACTGCAGAATCCCACATACAACAATGTTTGTGCACAGCAGGAACCCACATACAGCAATGTTTGTACAGAGCAGGATCCCAAGCACTGCAATGTTTGTATACTGCATAATCCTACACACAGCAATGTTTGTACACAGCAGGATCCCATACGGATCAATATTTGTACACAGCAGGATCCCACATACAGCAATGTTTGTACGCAGGAAAATCCCACACACAGCAATGTTTGTACGCGGGAAAATCCCACACACAGCAATGTTTGTACACAGCAGGATCCTGCGCACAGCAATATTTGTACACAGCTGGATTCGATACACTGCAATGTTTGTTCACAGCAGGATGCCACACACAACATTGTTTATACACAGCAGGATCCCATACACACAGCAATGTTTGTAAACAGAAGGATCCCACACACAGCAATGTTTGTACACAGCAGGATCCCATACACAGCAATGTTTACACACAGTAGGATAGCACACACAGCAATGTTTGTACAAAGCAAGATCCCACGCATCGCAATGTTTGTACAGTGCATGAAAAAACACACAGCAATGTATGTACACAGCAGGATCCCTTACACAGCAATGCTTATACAAAGCAGGTACACACACAGCAATGGTTGTACACAGCAAGATCCCACATGCAGCAATGTTTGTACACAGTAGGATCCCACACAGTGCAATGTTTGTACACAGCAGGATCCCAAGCACTGCAATGTTTGTGCACAGCAGGATCCCACATACAGCAATGTTTGTACAGAGCAGGATCCCAAGCACTGCAATGTTTGTACACAGCATAATCCTACACACAGCAATGTTTGTACACAGCAGGATCCCATACGGATCAATATTTGTACACAGCAGGATCCCACATACAGCAATGTTTGTACGCAGGAAAATCCCACACGCAGCAATGTCTGTACGCGGGAAAATCCCACACGCAGCAATGTTTGTACACAGCAGAATGCCAGACACAACAATGTTTATACACAGCAGGATCCCACAAAGAGCAATGAATGTAAACAGCAAGATCCCAAAAGCAGCAATGTTTGTACGCAGCAGTATCCCACACACGGCAATATATGTACACAGAAAGATCCCACACACAGCAATGTTTGTACACAGCAGGATCCCACACACAGCAATGTTTGTGCACAGTAGGATCCCACACACTGCAATATTTGTTCACAGCAGGATCCCACGCACAGCAATTTTTATACACAGCAGGATCCTGTACACAGTAATGTTTATATGCAGCAGGAACCCACACCGAGCAATGTTTGTACACAGCAGGATCCCACACCGAGCAATGTTTGTACACAGCAAGATCCCACACACAGCAATGTTTGTGCACAGCAGGATCGCACACACAGGAATGTTTGTGCACAGCAGGATCCCACATGCAGCAATGTTTGTACACAGCAAGATCCCAAGCACTGCAATGTTTGTCTACAGCAGGATCCCTAAACAGCAATGTTTGTACACAGCAGGATCCCACGCACAGCAATATTTGTACACAGCTGGATTCCATACACTGCAATGTTTGTTCACAGCAGGATGCCACACACAGCAATGTTTCTACACAGCAGGATCCCATACACAGCAATGTTTGTAAACAGAAGGATCCCACACACAGCAATGTTTCTACACAGCAGGATCCCATACACAGCAATGTTTGCACACAGTAGGATCCCACACACTGCAATGTTTGTACAAAGCAACATCCCACACACAGGAATGTTTGTACACAGCAGGATCCCACATGCAGCAATATTTGTACACAGCAGGATCCAACACAGTGCAATGTTTGTACACAGCAGGATCCCAAGCACTTCAATGTTTGTACACAGCAGGATCCCATACGGATCAATAATTGTACACAGCAGGATCCCACATACAGCAATGTTTGTACGCGGGAAAATCCCACACACAGCAATGTTTGTACGCGGGAAAATCCCACACACAGCAATGTTTGTACACAGCAGGACCCCGCGCACAACAATATTTGTACACTGCTGGATTCCATACACTGCAATGTTTGTTCACAGCAGGATGCCACACACAACATTGTTTATACACAGCAGGATCCCGTACACAGCAATTTTTGTAAACAGAAGGATCCCACACACAGCAATGTTTCTACACAGCAGGATCCCATACACAGCAATGTTTACACACAGTAGGATCCCACACACAGCAATGTTTGTACAAAGCAAGATCCCTTACACAGCAATGCTTATACAAAGCAGGTACACACACAGCAATGGTTGTACACAGCAAAATCCCACATGCAGCAATGTTTGTACACAGCAGGATCCCACACAGTGCAATGTTTGTACACAGCAGGATCCCAAGCATTGCAATGTTTGTGCATAGCAGGATCCCACATACAGCAATGTTTGTACAGAGCAGGATCCCAAGCACTGCAATGTTTGTACACAGCATAATCCTACACACAGCAATGTTTGTACACAGCAGGATCCCATACGGATCTATATTTGTACACTGCAGGATCCCACATACAGCAATGTTTGTAGGCAGGAAAATCCCACACACAGCAATGTCTGTACGCGGAAAAATCCCACACACAGCAATGTTTGTACACAGCAGAATGCCAGACACAACAATGTTTATACACAGCAGGATCCCACAAAGAGCAATGAATGTAAACAGCAAGATCCCAAAAGCAGCAATGTTTGTACACAGCAAGATCCCACACACAGCAATGATTGTACGCAGCAGTATCCCACACACGGCAATATATGTACACAGAAAGATCCCACACACAGCAATGTTTGTACACAGCAGGATCCCACACACAGCAATGTTTGTGCACAGTAGGATCGCACACACAGCAATGTTTGTGCACAGTAGGATCCCACACACTGCAATGTTTGTACACAGCAAGTCCCCACACACAGCAATGTTTGCACACAGCAGGATCCCATGCTCGGCAATGTTCGTACACAGTAGGATCCCACACACTGCAATGTTTGCACACAGCAGGAACACACACACAGCAATGCTGTTACACAGCAAGATCCCACACACAGTAATGTTTGTACACAGCAGGATCCCACACAAAGCAATATTTGCACACAGCAGGATCCCATGCTCGGCAATGTTTGTACACAGTAGGATCCCACACACTGCAATGTTTGTACACAGCAAGTCCCCACACACAGCAATGTTTGCACACAGCAGGATCCCATGCTCGGCAATGTTTGTACACAGTACGATTCCACACACAGCAATGTTGGTACACAGCAAGATCCCACACACAGTAATGTTTGTACACAGCTGGATCCCTTACACAGCAATGCTTATACAAAGCAGGGACACACACAGCATTGTTTATACACAGCAGGATCCCATACACACAGCAATGTTTGTAAACAGAAGGATCCCACACACTGCAATGTTTCTACACAGCAGGATCCCACACACAGCAATGTTTGTACAAAGCTGGATTTCATACACTGCAATGTTTGTTCACAGCAGGATGCCACACACAGCATTGTTTATACACAGCAGGATCCCATACACAGCAATGTTTGTTAACAGAAGGATCCCACACACAGCAATGTTTGCACACAGCAGGATCCCACAAGCAGCAATGTTTGTACACAGCAGGATCCCACAGACAGCAATATCTTACACAGCAGGATCAGAAACATAGTACTGTTTGTACACAGCAGCATCCCATAGGCGGCAATGTTTACACACAGCAGTATCCCGTACCCAGCAATGTTTGTACACAGCAAGATCCCACACACAGCAATGATTGTAGACAGCAAGATCCCACACACAGCAATATTTGTACACAGCAGGAACACACACACAGCAATGTTTGTACAAAGTAGGTTCCCCCACACAGCAATGTTTGTACACAGCAGGATCCCATACACAGCAATGTTTGTACACAGCAGGATCCAATACGCAACAATGTTTGTACACAACATGAGCCCGCACACAGCAATGTTTGTAACCAGGAGGATCTCAGACAAAGCAATGTTTGTACACAGCAGGATGCCACAGAGAACAATGTTTATATGCAGCAAGTTCCCACACCGAGCAATGTTTGTACACAGCAAGATCCCATATGCAACAATGTTTGTACACAGCAAGATCTCACACACAGCAATGTTTGCATAAAGCAGGAACCCACAACCAGCAATGTTTGTACACAGCAAGATCCCACACAAAGCAATGTTTGTACACAGCAGGATCCCATTCTCGGTAATGTTTGTACACAGTAGGATCCCACACACTGCAATGTTTGTACACAGCAAGATCCCACACATAGCAATGTTTGTACAGAGCAGGCTAAAACACCCAGCAATGTTTGTACACAGCAGGATCCCACATGCGGCAATGTTTGTACACACCAGGATCCCACACACAGCAATGTTTGCACACAGCAGGTTCCCAAGCACTGCAATGTTTGTACACAGCAGGATCCCAAACACAGCAATGTTTGTACACAGCAAGATCTCACACACAGCAATGTTTGCATAAAGCAGGAACCCACAACCAGCAATGTTTGTACACAGCAAGATCCCACACAAAGCAATGTTTGTACACAGCAGGATCCCATTCTCGGTAATGTTTGTACACAGTAGGATCCCACACACTGCAATGTTTGTACACAGCAAGATCCCACACATAGCAATGTTTGTACAGAGCAGGCTAAAACACCCAGCAATGTTTGTACACAGCAGGATCCCACATGCGGCAATGTTTGTACACACCAGGATCCCACACACAGCAATGTTTGCACACAGCAGGTTCCCAAGCACTGCAATGTTTGTACACAGCAGGATCCCAAACACAGCAATGTTTGTACACAGCAAGATCTCACACACAGCAATGTTTGCATAAAGCAGGAACCCACAACCAGCAATGTTTGTACACAGCAAGATCCCACACAAAGCAATGTTTGTACACAGCAGGATCCCATTCTCGGTAATGTTTGTACACAGTAGGATCCCACACACTGCAATGTTTGTACACAGCAAGATCCCACACATAGCAATGTTTGTACAGAGCAGGCTAAAACACCCAGCAATGTTTGTACACAGCAGGATCCCACATGCGGCAATGTTTGTACACACCAGGATCCCACACACAGCAATGTTTGCACACAGCAGGTTCCCAAGCACTGCAATGTTTGTACACAGCAGGATCCCGTACAGAGCAATGTTTGTACACAGCAAGATCCCAAACACAGCAATATTCATACAAAGTAGGATCCCACACACAGCAATGTTTGCACACAGCAGGATCCTACACACAGCAATATTCGTACAAAGCAGGATCCCACACACAGCAATGTTTGCACACAGCAGGATCCCACAAACAGCAATGTTTGTACACAGCAGGATCTTTCAGACAGCAATATTTTACACTGCAGGATCCCACACATAGTATTGTTCGTACACAACAGGATCCCGTAGGCAGCAATGTTTGTACACAGCAGTATCCCGTACCCAGCAATGTTTGTACACAGCAGGATCCCACACACAGCAATAATTGTACACAGCAAGATCCCACACACAGCAATGCTTGTACACAGCAGGATCCCACACACTGCAATGTTTGCACACAGCAGGAACACACACACAGCAATGTTGTTACACAGCAAGATCCCACACACAGTAATGTTTGTACACAGCAGGATCCCACACACAGCAATGTTTGCACACAGCAGGATCCCATGCTCGGCAATGTTTGTACACAGTAGGATCCCACACACTGCAATGTTTGTACACAGCGAGTCCCCACACACAGCAATGTTTGCACACAGCAGGATCCCATGCTCGGCAATGTTTGTACACAGTAGGAACCCACGCACTGCAATGTTTGTACAAAGCAAGATCCCACACATAGCAATGTTTGTATATAGCAGGAAAAAACACACAACAATGTTTTTACACAGCAGGATAGCACACACAGCAAAGTTCGTACACAGCAGGATCCCGTACTCATCAATGCTTGTCTGCAGCAGGGACGCACACATAGCAATGTTTGTACACAGCATAATCCCACAAACTGAAATGTTTGTACACAGCAGGATCCCAAGCACTGCGATGTTTGTACACAGCAGGATCCCACACACAGCAATGTTTGTACACAGCAGGATCCCACACACAGCAATGTTTGTACACAGCAGGATCCCACGCACAGCAATGTTTGTACAAAGCAGGTTCCCCCACACGGCAATGTTTGTACACAGCAGGATTCCACACAGAGCAATGTTTGTACACAGCAGGATGCCACACAGAGCAATGTTTGTACACAGCAAGATCCGATACGCAGCAATGTTTGTACACAGCAGGCGAAAACACCGAGCAATGTTTGTACACAGCAGGGTCCCACACATAGTACTGTTTGTACACAGCAGCATCCCATAGGCAGCAATGTTTGCACACAGCAGTATCCCGTACCCAGCAATGTTTGTACACAGCAAGATCCCACACACAGCAATGATTGTACACAGCAAGATCCCACAAACTGCAATGTTTGTACACAGCAAGATCCCACACACAGCAATGTTTGTACACAGCAGGATCCCACACACTGCAATGTTTGCACACAGCAGGAACACACACACAGCAATGTTGGTACACAGCAAGATCCCACACACAGTAATGTTTGTACACAGCTGGATCCCTTACACAGCAATGCTTATACAAAGCAGGGACACACACAGCAATGTTTATACACAGCAAGATCCCACATGCAGCAATGATTGTACACAGCAGGATCCCACACACAGCAATGTTTGTACACAGCAAGATCCCACATGCAGCAATGGTTGTACACAGCAGGATCCCACACACAGCAATGTTTGTACACAGCAAGATCCCACATGCAGCAATGTCTGTACACAGCAGGATCCCAAACACGGCAATGTTTGTACATACCAGGATCCGAAGCACTGCAATGTTTGTACACAGCAGGATCCCACACACAGCAACGTTTTTACACAGCAAGATCCCACAAACAGCAATGTTTGTACACAGCAGGATCCCACACACAGCAATATTTGTACACAGCAGGTTCACGTACACACAGCAATGCTTGCAAACAGCAGGATCTCACACACAGCATTGTTTGTACACAGCAGGATGCCACACACAGCATTGTTTGTACACATCAGGATACCACATGCAGCAATGCCTGTACACAGCAGGATACCAAGCACTGCAATGTTTGTACAAAGCAGGATCCCACACACAGCAATGTTTGTACACAGCAGGATACCGTACACACAGCAATGTTTGTACACAGCAGGATCCCGTACACACAGCAATGTTTGTACACAGCAGGATCCCGTACACACAGCAATGTTTGTACACAGCAGGATCCCACAGACAGCAATATTTTACACTGCAGGATCCCACACATAGTATTGTTCGTACACAACAGGATCCCGTAGGCAGCAATGTTTGTACACAGCAGTATCCCGTACCCAGCAATGTTTGTACACAGCAGGATCCCACACACAGCAATAATTGTACACAGCAAGATCCCACACACGGCAATGCTTGTACGCAGCAGGATCCCACACACTGCAATGTTTGCACACAGCAGGAACACACACACAGCAATGCTGTTACACAGCAAGATCCCACACACAGTAATGTTTGTACACAGCAGGATCCCACACAAAGCAATATTTGCACACAGCAGGATCCCATGCTCGGCAATGTTTGTACACAGTAGGATCCCACACACTGCAATGTTTGTACACAGCAAGTCCCCACACACAGCAATGTTTGCACACAGCAGGATCCCATGCTCGGCAATGTTTGTACACAGTACGATTCCACACACTGCAATGTTTGTACACAGCAAGATCCCACACATAGCAATGTTTGTATAGAGCAGGAAAAAACACACAACAATGTTTTTACACAGCAGGATAGCACACACAGCAAAGTTCGTACACAGCAGGATCCCGTACTCAGCAATGTTTGTCTGCAGCAGGGACGCACACATAGCAATGTTTGTACACAGCATAATCCCACAAACTGAAATGTTTGTACACAGCAGGATCCCAAGCACTGCGATGTTTGTACACAGCAGGATCCCACACACAGCAATATTTGTACAAAGCAGGTTCCCACACACAGCAATATTTGCACACAGCAGGATCCCACAAACAGCCATGTTTGTACACAGCAGGATCCCACAGACTGCAATATCGTACACAGCAGGATTCTAGACATAGTAATGTCTGTACACAACAGGACCCCGTAGACTGCAATGATTGTACACAGCAGGATCACTTACATAGCAATGTTTGTACACAGCAGGAGCCCACATGCAGCAATGTTTGTACACAGCAGGATCTCACACACAGCAATGTTTGTACACGCCAGAATCCCAAGCACTGCAATGTTTGTACACAGCAGTATCCCACAAGCAGCAATGTTTGTACACAGCAGGATCCCGTACACACAGCAATGCTTGAAAACAGCAGGATCCCACACACATCAATGTTTGTACACAGCAGGATCCCACACACAGCAATGCTCGTACACAGTTGGACCCTGTACAGAGCAATGTTTGTACACATCAGGATCCCGTACACACAGCAATGTTTGTACACAGCAGGATACCGTACACACAGCAATATTTGTACACAGCAGGATTCCACCTGCTGCAATGTTTGTACACAGCAGGATCCCACACACAGCAATGTTTGTAGAAAGAAGGATGACACACTCAGCAATGTTTATACACAGCAGGATCCCATACACACCAATGTTTGTACACAACATGATCCCGCACACAGCAATGGTTGTACACAGGAGGATCTCACACACAGCAATGTTTGTAACCAAGAGGATCCCACACAAAGCAATGTCTGTACACCGCAGGAAGCCACACAGAGCAATGTTTGTACACAGCAAGATCCCATACGCAGCAATGTTTGTACACAGCAAGATCCCATACGCAGCAATGTTTGTACACTACAAGAACCCATACGCAGCAATGTTTGTACACAGCAGGATCCCATGCACAACTATGTTTGTACACAGCAGGATTCCACACACAGCAATGTTTGCACACAGCAAGATCCCACACAAAGCATTGTTTGTACAGAGCAGGCGAAAACACCGAGCAATGTTTGTACACAGCAGGATCCCGTACACTGCAATGTTTGTACACAGCAGGATGTCACACGCAGCAATGAATGTACACAGCAAGATCTCACACACAGTAATGTTTGTACAAATCAGGATCCCACACACAGCAATGTTTGTACACAGCAAGATCCCACACGGAGCAATGTTTGTACACAGCAAGATCTCACACACAGTAATGTTTGTACACATCAGGATCCCACACGCAGCAATGTTTGTACACAGCAAGATCTCACACACAGTAATGTTTGTACACGCCAGAATCCCAAGCACTGCAATGTTTGTACACAGCAGGATCCCACAAGCAGCAATGTTTGTACACAGCAGGATCCCGTACACACAGCAATGCTTGAAAACAGCAGGATCCCACACACAGCAATGTTTGTACACAGCAGGATCCCACACACAGCAACGTTTGTACACAGCAGGTTCCCACACACAGCAATGCTTGTACACACTTGGACCCTGTACAGAGCAATGTTTGTACACATCAGGATCCCACACACAGCAATGTTTTTACACAGCAGGATACCGTACACACAGCAATATTTGTACACAGCAGGATTCCACCCACAGCAATGTTTGTAGAAAGAAGGATGACACACTCAGCAATGTTTAATACACAGCAGGATCCCTTACACAGCAATGTTTATACACAGCGGGATCCCATACACAGCAATGTTTGTACACAACATGATCCCACACACAGCAATGGTTGTACACAGGAGGATCTCACACACAGCAATGTTTGTAACCAAGAGGATCTCACACAAAGCAATGTCTGTACACCGCAGGAAGCCACACAGAGCAATGTTTGCACACAGCAAGATCCCATACGCAGCAATGTTTGTACACTGCAAGAACCCATACGCAGCAATGTTTGTACACAGCAGGATCCCATGCACAACTATGTTTGTACACAGCAGGATTCCACACACAGCAATGTTTGCACACAGCAAGATCTCACACACAGCAATGTTTGTACACAGCAAGATCCCATAGACAACAATGTTTGTACACAGCGGGATCCCATGCTCGGCAATGTTTGTACTCAGCAAGATCCCACACAAAGCATTGTTTGTACAGAGCAGGCGAAAACACCGAGCAATGTTTGTACACAGCAGGATCCCGTACACTGCAATGTTTGTACACAGCAGGATGCCACACACAGCAATGAATGTATACAGCAAGATCCCACACGCAGCAATGTTTGTACACAGCAAGATCTCACACACAGAAATTTTTGTGCACATCAGGATCCCACACTCAGCAATGTTTTTACACAGCAAGATCCGACACGCAGCAATGTTTGTACACAGCAAGATCTCACACACAGTAATGTTTGTACACATCAGGATCCCACACGCAGCAATGTTTGTACACAGCAAGATCTCACACACAGTAATGTTTGTACACATCAGGATCCCACACGCAGCAATGTTTGTACACAGCAAGATCTCACACACAGTAATGTTTGTACACATCAGGATCCCACACGCAGCAATGTTTGTACACACCTGGATCCCAAGCACTGCAATGTTTGAACACCGCAGGATCACCCACACAACAATATTTTTACACAGAAGGATCCCGTACACAGAACAACGTTTGTACACAGCAGGATCCCATACACAGAACAATGTTTGTACACAGCAGGATCCCACACACAGCAATATTCGTACAAAGCAGGATCCCACACACAGCAATGTTTGCACACAGCAGGATCCCACAGAAAGCAATATTTTGCACAGCCGGATCCCACACATAATATTGTTTGTACACAGCAAGATCCCACAAACTGCAATGTTTGTACACAACAAGATACCACACTTAGCAATGTTTGCACCCAGCAGGAACACACACACAGCAATGTTTGTACACAGCAAATCCCCACATGCAGCAATGTTTGCACACAGCAGGATCCCATGCTCGGCAATGTTTGTACACAGCAAGATCCCACATGCAGCAATGTTTGTACACAGCAGGATCCCACACACGGCAATGTTTGTGCACACAGCATCCCACTCACAGCAATGTTTGTACAGAGCAGGATCCCGTACACACAGCCATGTTTGTACACACCAGGATCCCAAGCACTGCAATGTTTGTACACAGCAGGATCCCATACGCAGCAATGTTTTTACACAGCAGGATAGCACACACAGCAAAATTCGTACACAGCAGGTTCCCGTACTCAGCAATGTTTGTCTGCAGCATGGACGCACACACAGCAATGTTTGTACGCAGGAAATCCCTAACACAGTAATGTTTATACACAGCAGGATCCCTAGCAGAGCAATGAATGTAAACCGTAAGATCCTACAAGCAGCAATGTTTTTAACCAGGAGGATCCCACACACAGCAATGTTTGTACACAGCAGGATGTCACACAGAGCAATGTTTATACGCAGCAGGATCTCACACCGAGCAATGTTTGTACACAGCAAGATCCCACACGCAGCAATGTTTGTGCACAGCAGGATCTCACACACAGCAATATTTGTACGCAGGAAAATCCCACACACAGCAATGTTTGTATACAGCAGGATGTCAGACAGAGCAATGTTTATACACAGCAGGATCCCACACAGAGCAATGAATGTAAATAGCAAGAGCCCACATGCAGCAATGTTTGTCCACAGCAAGATCCCGCACACAGCAATGTTTGTACACAGCAGGATCCTACACACAGCAATGTTTGTACAAAGCAGGCTCCCACACACAGCAATATTTACACACAGCAGGACCCCCACAAACAGCCATGTTTGTACACAGCAGGATTCCAAAGACTGCAATATTGTACACAGCAGGATCCTACACATATAATGTTTGTACACAGCAGGATCCCGTAGACTGCAATGTTTGTACACAGCAGTATCCCGTACCCAGCAACGTTTGGACACAGCAGGATCGCTGACACAGCAATGTTTGCACACAGCAGGATCCCACAAACAGCAATGTTTGTACACAGCAGGATCCTGTACACACAGCAATGTTTGTACACAGCAAGAATTCAAACACAGCAATGTTTGTACACAGCATGATCCCACGCAGAGCAACGTTTGTACACAGCAGGATCCCACACACAGCAATGTTTGTACAAGAGCAGGATCCCACACACAGCAATGTTTGTACACTGCATGATCCCATAGAGAGCAATGTTTGTGCACATCAGGATCCCACACACAGCAATGTTTGTACACAGGAGCATCCCACACACAGCAATGTTTGTACACAGCAGGATCCCACACACAGCAATGTTTGTGCACAGCAGGATCCCACACACAGCAATGTACGTATACAGCAAGATCCCACACACAGCGATGTTAGTACACAGCAGGAACCCACACACAGAAATGTTTGTACAAAACAGGATACCAAACACAGCAATGTTGGTTCACAGCAGTATCCTACACACAGCAATATCGTACAGACCAGGATCCCACACATAGTAATGTTTACACAGCAGGATCCCGTAGAGCGCAATGTATGTGCACAGCAGTATACTGTACCCAGCAATGTTTGTACACAGCAGGATCCCACACACAGCAATGTTTGTACACAGCTGGATCCCGTACACAGCAATATTTGTATACATCAGGATCCCAAACACAGCAATGTTTGTACACAGCAGGATCTGAAAAACAGCAATTTTTGTGTACAAAAGGATCCTGTACAAACAACAATGTTTGTAAACAGCAGGATCCCACACACAGCAATGTTTGTACACAGCAAGATCTCACACACAACAATGTTTGTACACAGCAGGTTCTGAAACACAGCAATATTTGTACACAGCAGGATCCCACACACAGCAATGTTTGTACACAGCAGGATCCTCAGCACTGCAATGTTTGTACACAGCAGGATTCCATACACAGCAAGGTTTGTACACAGCAGGATCAGACACACAGCAATGTTTGTACACAGCTGGATCCTAAGCACTGCAATATTTGTACACAGCAGGATCCTAAGCACTGCAATGTTTGTACACAGCAGGATCCCACACACAGCAATGTTTGTAAACAGAAGGATCACACACACAGTAATGTTTGTACACAGCAGGATCCCATACACAGCAATATTTGTACACAACATGATCCCGCACACATCGTTTGTACACAGCAAGATCCCACATACAGCAATGTTTGCATACAGCAGAATCCCATGCTCGGCAATGTTTGTGCACAGTAGGATCCCACACGCTGCAATGTTTGTACACAGCAGGATCCCACGCACAGCAATCTTTGTACACAGCAGGATCCTGTACACAGTAATGTTTATATGCGGCAGGATCCCACACCGAGCAATGTTTGTACACAGCAGGATCCCACACCGAGCAATGTTTGTACACAGCAAGATCCCACACACAGCAATGTTTGTGCACAGCAGGATCGCACACACAGGAATATTTGTGCACAGCAGGATCCCACATGCAGCAATGTTTGTACGCAGCAAGATCCCAAGCACTGCAATGTTTGTCTACAGCAGGATCCCTACACAGCAATGTTTGTACACAGCAGGATCCCACGCACAGCAATATTTGTACACAGCTGGATTCCATACACTGCAATGTTTGTTCGCAGCAGGATGCCACACACAGCATTGTTTATACACAGCAGTAACCCATACACACAGCAATGTTTGTAAACAGAAGGATCCCACACACAGCAATGTTTCTACACAGCAGGATCCCTTACACAGCAATGTTTGCACACAGTAGGATCCCACACACTGCAATGTTTGTACAAAGCAAGATCCCACGCATAGCAATGTTTGTACAGTGCAGGAAAAAACACACAGCAATGTTTGTACACAGCAGGATCCCATACGGATCAATATTTGTACACAGCAGGATCCCACATACAGCAATGTTTGTACGCAGGAAAATCCCACACACAGCAATGTTTGTACGCGGGAAAATCCCACACACAGCAATGTTTGTACACAGCAGGATCCTGCGCACGGCAATATTTGTACACAGCTGGATTCGATACACTGCAATGTTTGTTCACAGCAGGATGCCACACACAACATTGTTTATACACAGCAGGATCCCATACACACAGCAATGTTTGTAAACAGAAGGATCCCACACACAGCAATGTTTGTACACAGCAGGATCCCATACACAGCAATGTTTACACACAGTAGGATAGCACACACAGCAATGTTTGTACAAAGCAAGATCCCACGCATCGCAATGTTTGTACAGTGCATGAAAAAACACACAGCAATGTATGTACACAGCAGGATCCCTTACACAGCAATGCTTATACAAAGCAGGTACACACACAGCAATGGTTGTACACAGCAAGATCCCACATGCAGCAATGTTTGTACACAGTAGGATCCCACACAGTGCAATGTTTGTACACAGCAGGATCCCAAGCACTGCAATGTTTGTGCACATCAGGATCCCACATACAGCAATGTTTGTACAGAGCAGGATCCCAAGCACTGCAATGTTTGTACACAGCATAATCCTACACACAGCAATGTTTGTACACAGCAGGATCCCATACGGATCAATATTTGTACACAGCAGGATCCCACATACAGCAATGTTTGTACGCAGGAAAATCCCACACGCAGCAATGTCTGTACGCGGGAAAATCCCACACACAGCAATGTTTGTACACAGCAGAATGCCAGACACAACAATGTTTATACACAGCAGGATCCCACAAAGAGCAATGAATGTAAACAGCAAGATCCCAAAAGCAGCAATGTTTGTACGCAGCAGTATCCCACACACGGCAATATATGTACACAGAAAGATCCCACACACAGCAATGTTTGTACACAGCAGGATCCCACACACAGCAATGTTTGTGCACAGTAGGATCCCACACACTGCAATATTTGTTCACAGCAGGATCCCACGCACAGCAATTTTTATACACAGCAGGATCCTGTACACAGTAATGTTTATATGCAGCAGGAACCCACACCGAGCAATGTTTGTACACAGCAGGATCCCACACCGAGCAATGTTTGTACACAGCAAGATCCCACACACAGCAATGTTTGTGCACAGCAGGATCGCACACACAGGAATGTTTGTGCACAGCAGGATCCCACATGCAGCAATGTTTGTACACAGCAAGATCCCAAGCACTGCAATGTTTGTCTACAGCAGGATCCCTAAACAGCAATGTTTGTACACAGCAGGATCCCACGCACAGCAATATTTGTACACAGCTGGATTCCATACACTGCAATGTTTGTTCACAGCAGGATGCCACACACAGCAATGTTTCTACACAGCAGGATCCCATACACAGCAATGTTTGTAAACAGAAGGATCCCACACACAGCAGTGTTTCTACACAGCAGGATCCCATACACAGCAATGTTTGCACACAGTAGGATCCCACACACTGCAATGTTTGTACAAAGCAACATCCCACACACAGGAATGTTTGTACACAGCAGGATCCCACATGCAGCAATATTTGTACACAGCAGGATCCAACACAGTGCAATGTTTGTACAGAGCAGGATCCCAAGCACTTCAATGTTTGTACACAGCAGGATCCCATACGGATCAATAATTGTACACAGCAGGATCCCACATACAGCAATGTTTGTACGCGGGAAAATCCCACACACAGCAATGTTTGTACGCGGGAAAATCCCACACACAGCAATGTTTGTACACAGCAGGACCCCGCGCACAACAATATTTGTACACTGCTGGATTCCATACACTGCAATGTTTGTTCACAGCAGGATGCCACACACAACATTGTTTATACACAGCAGGATCCCGTACACAGCAATGTTTGTAAACAGAAGGATCCCACACACAGCAATGTTTCTACACAGCAGGATCCCATACACAGCAATGTTTACACACAGTAGGATCCCACACACAGCAATGTTTGTACAAAGCAAGATCCCTTACACAGCAATGCTTATACAAAGCAGGTACACACACAGCAATGGTTGTACACAGCAAGATCCCACATGCAGCAATGTTTGTACACAGCAGGATCCCACACAGTGCAATGTTTGTACACAGCAGGATCCCAAGCATTGCAATGTTTGTGCATAGCAGGATCCCACATACAGCAATGTTTGTACAGAGCAGGATCCCAAGCACTGCAATGTTTGTACACAGCATAATCCTACACACAGCAATGTTTGTACACAGCAGGATCCCATACGGATCTATATTTGTACACAGCAGGATCCCACATACAGCAATGTTTGTAGGCAGGAAAATCCCACACACAGCAATGTCTGTACGCGGAAAAATCCCACACACAGCAATGTTTGTACACAGCAGAATGCCAGACACAACAATGTTTATACACAGCAGGATCCCACAAAGAGCAATGAATGTAAACAGCAAGATCCCAAAAGCAGCAATGTTTGTACACAGCAAGATCCCACACACAGCAATGATTGTACGCAGCAGTATCCCACACACGGCAATATATGTACACAGAAAGATCCCACACACAGCAATGTTTGTACAGAGCAGGATCCCACACACAGCAATGTTTGTGCACAGTAGGATCGCACACACAGCAATGTTTGTGCACAGTAGGATCCCACACACTGCAATGTTTGTACACAGCAAGTCCCCACACACAGCAATGTTTGCACACAGCAGGATCCCATGCTCGGCAATGTTCGTACACAGTAGGATCCCACACACTGCAATGTTTGTACACAGCAAGTCCCCACACACAGCAATGTTTGCACACAGCAGGATCCCATGCTCGGCAATGTTTGTACACAGTAGGATCCCACACACTGCAATGTTTGTACAAAGCAAGATCCCACACATAGCAATGTTTGTATAGAGCAGGAAAAAACACACAACAATGTTTTTACACAGCAGGATAGCACACACAGCAAAGTTCGTACACAGCAGGATCCCGTACTCAGCAATGTTTGTCTGCAGCAGGGACGCACACATAGCAATGTTTGTACACAGCATAATCCCACAAACTGAAATGTTTGTACACAGCAGGATCCCAAGCACTGCGATGTTTGTACACAGCAGGATCCCACACACAGCAATATTTGTACAAAGCAGGTTCCCACACACAGTAATATTTGCACACAGCAGGATCCTACAAACAGCCATGTTTGTACACAGCAGGATCCCACAGACTGCAATATCGTACACAGCAGGATTCTAGACATAGTAATGTCTGTACACAACAGGACCCCGTAGACTGCAATGATTGTACACAGCAGGATCACTTACATAGCAATGTTTGTACACAGCAGGATCCCACATGCAGCAACGCTTGTACATAGCAGGATCTCACACACAGCAATGTTTGTACACGCCAGAATCCCAAGCACTGCAATGTTTGTACACAGCAGTATCCCACAAGCAGCAATGTTTGTACACAGCAGGATCCCGTACACACAGCAATGCTTGAAAACAGCAGGATCCCACACACAGCAATGTTTGTACACAGCAGGATCCAACACACAGCAATGCTTGTACACAGTTGGACCCTGTACAGAGCAATGTTTGTACACATCAGGATCCCGTACACACAGCAATGTTTGTACACAGCAGGATACCGTACACACAGCAATATTTGTACACAGCAGGATTCCACCCGCTGCAATGTTTGTACACAGCAGGATCCCACACACAGCAATGTTTGTCGAAAGAAGGATGACACACTCAGCAATGTTTAATACACAGCAGGATCCCTTACACAGCAATGTTTATACACAGCAGGATCCCATACACAGCAATGTTTGTACACAACATGATCCCACACACAGCAATGGTTGTACACAGGAGGATCTCACACACAGCAATGTTTGTAACCAAGAGGATCCCACACAAAGCAATGTCTGTACACCGCAGGAAGCCACACAGAGCAATGTTTGTACACAGCAAGATCCCATACGCAGCAATGTTTGTACACAGCAAGATCCCATACGCAGCAATGTTTGTACACTGCAAGAACCCATACGCAGCAATGTTTGTACACAGCAGGATCCCATGCACAACTATGTTTGTACACAGCAGGATTCCACACACAGCAATGTTTGCACACAGCAAGATCCCACACAAAGCATTGTTTGTACAGAGCAGGCGAAAACACCGAGCAATGTTTGTACACAGCAGGATCCCGTACACTGCAATGTTTGTACTCAGCAGGATGCCACACGCAGCAATGAATGTATACAGCAAGATCCCACACGCAGCAATGTTTGTACACAGCAAGATCTCACACACAGTAATGTTTGTACACATCAGGATCCCACACACAGCAAAATTTGTACACAGCAAGATCCCACACACAGCAATGTTTGTACACAGCAGGATCGCACACACAGCAATGTTTGTACACAGCAGGATCCCACATGCAGCAATGTTTGTCTACAGCAGGATCCCTACACAGCAATGTTTGTACACAGCAGGATCCCACGAATAGCAATATTTGTACACAGCATGAACCCACACACAGCAATGTTTGTACACAGCAGGATGCCACACACAGCATTGTTTATACACAGCAGGATCCCATACACACAGCAATGTTTGTAAACAGAAGGATCCCACACACTGCAATGTTTCTACACAGCAGGATCCCACACACAGCAATGTTTGTACAAAGCTGGATTTCATACACTGCAATGTTTGTTCACAGCAGGATGCCACACACAGCATTGTTTATACACAGCAGGATCCCATACACAGCAATGTTTGTTAACAGAAGGATCCCACACACTGCAATGTTTGCACACAGCAGGATCCCACAAGCAGCAATGTTTGTACACAGCAGGATCCCACAGACAGCAATATCTTACACAGCAGGATCAGAAACATAGTACTGTTTGTACACAGCAGCATCCCATAGGCGGCAATGTTTACACACAGCAGTATCCCGTACCCAGCAATGTTTGTACACAGCAAGATCCCACACACAGCAATGATTGTAGACAGCAAGATCCCACACACAGCAATATTTGTACACAGCAGGAACACACACACAGCAATGTTTGTACAAAGTAGGTTCCCCCACACAGCAATGTTTGTACACAGCAGGATCCCATACACAGCAATGTTTGTACACAGCAGGATCCAATACGCAACAATGTTTGTACACAACATGAGCCCGCACACAGCAATGTTTGTAACCAGGAGGATCTCAGACAAAGCAATGTTTGTACACAGCAGGATGCCACAGAGAACAATGTTTATATGCAGCAAGTTCCCACACCGAGCAATGTTTGTACACAGCAAGATCCCATACGCAACAATGTTTGTACACAGCAAGATCTCACACACAGCAATGTTTGCATAAAGCAGGAACCCACAACCAGCAATGTTTGTACACAGCAAGATCCCACACAAAGCAATGTTTGTACACAGCAGGATCCCATTCTCGGTAATGTTTGTACACAGTAGGATCCCACACACTGCAATGTTTGTACACAGCAAGATCCCACACATAGCAATGTTTGTACAGAGCAGGCTAAAACACCCAGCAATGTTTGTACACAGCAGGATCCCACATGCGGCAATGTTTGTACACACCAGGATCCCACACACAGCAATGTTTGCACACAGCAGGTTCCCAAGCACTGCAATGTTTGTACACAGCAGGATCCCAAACACAGCAATGTTTGTACACAGCAAGATCTCACACACAGCAATGTTTGCATAAAGCAGGAACCCACAACCAGCAATGTTTGTACACAGCAAGATCCCACACAAAGCAATGTTTGTACACAGCAGGATCCCATTCTCGGTAATGTTTGTACACAGTAGGATCCCACACACTGCAATGTTTGTACACAGCAAGATCCCACACATAGCAATGTTTGTACAGAGCAGGCTAAAACACCCAGCAATGTTTGTACACAGCAGGATCCCACATGCGGCAATGTTTGTACACACCAGGATCCCACACACAGCAATGTTTGCACACAGCAGGTTCCCAAGCACTGCAATGTTTGTACACAGCAGGATCCCGTACAGAGCAATGTTTGTACACAGCAAGATCCCAAACACAGCAATATTCATACAAAGTAGGATCCCACACACAGCAATGTTTGCACACAGCAGGATCCTACACACAGCAATATTCGTACAAAGCAGGATCCCACACACAGCAATGTTTGCACACAGCAGGATCCCACAAACAGCAATGTTTGTACACAGCAGGATCTTTCAGACAGCAATATTTTACAATGCAGGATCCCACACATAGTATTGTTCGTACACAACAGGATCCCGTAGGCAGCAATGTTTGTACACAGCAGTATCCCGTACCCAGCAATGTTTGTACACAGCAGGATCCCACACACAGCAATAATTGTACACAGCAAGATCCCACACACAGCAATGCTTGTACACAGCAGGATCCCACACACTGCAATGTTTGCACACAGCAGGAACACACACACAGCAATGTTGTTACACAGCAAGATCCCACACACAGTAATGTTTGTACACAGCAGGATCCCACACACAGCAATGTTTGCACACAGCAGGATCCCATGCTCGGCAATGTTTGTACACAGTAGGATCCCACACACTGCAATGTTTGTACACAGCGAGTCCCCACACACAGCAATGTTTGCACACAGCAGGATCCCATGCTCGGCAATGTTTGTACACAGTAGGATCCCACGCACTGCAATGTTTGTACAAAGCAAGATCCCACACATAGCAATGTTTGTATATAGCAGGAAAAAACACACAACAATGTTTTTACACAGCAGGATAGCACACACAGCAAAGTTCGTACACAGCAGGATCCCGTACTCATCAATGCTTGTCTGCAGCAGGGACGCACACATAGCAATGTTTGTACACAGCATAATCCCACAAACTGAAATGTTTGTACACAGCAGGATCCCAAGCACTGCGATGTTTGTACACAGCAGGATCCCACACACAGCAATGTTTGTACACAGCAGGATCCCACACACAGCAATGTTTGTACACAGCAGGAGCCCACGCACAGCAATGTTTGTACAAAGCAGGTTCCCCCACACGGCAATGTTTGTACACAGCAGGATTCCACACAGAGCAATGTTTGTACACAGCAGGATGCCACACAGAGCAATGTTTGTACACAGCAAGATCCGATACGCAGCAATGTTTGTACACAGCAGGCGAAAACACCGAGCAATGTTTGTACACAGCAGGGTCCCACACATAGTACTGTTTGTACACAGCAGCATCCCATAGGCAGCAATGTTTGCACACAGCAGTATCCCGTACCCAGCAATGTTTGTACACAGCAAGATCCCACACACAGCAATGATTGTACACAGCAAGATCCCACAAACTGCAATGTTTGTACACAGCAAGATCCCACACACAGCAATGTTTGTACACAGCAGGATCCCACACACTGCAATGTTTGCACACAGCAGGAACACACACACAGCAATGTTGGTACACAGCAAGATCCCACACACAGTAATGTTTGTACACAGCTGGATCCCTTACACAGCAATGCTTATACAAAGCAGGGACACACACAGCAATGTTTATACACAGCAAGATCCCACATGCAGCAATGATTGTACACAGCAGGATCCCACACACAGCAATGTTTGTACACAGCAAGATCCCACATGCAGCAATGGTTGTACACAGCAGGATCCCACACACAGCAATGTTTGTACACAGCAAGATCCCACATGCAGCAATGTCTGTACACAGCAGGATCCCAAACACGGCAATGTTTGTACATACCAGGATCCGAAGCACTGCAATGTTTGTACACAGCAGGATCCCACACACAGCAACGTTTTTACACAGCAAGATCCCACAAACAGCAATGTTTGTACACAGCAGGATCCCACACACAGCAATATTTGTACACAGCAGGTTCACGTACACACAGCAATGCTTGCAAACAGCAGGATCTCACACACAGCATTGTTTGTACACAGCAGGATGCCACACACAGCATTGTTTGTACACATCAGGATACCACATGCAGCAATGCCTGTACACAGCAGGATACCAAGCACTGCAATGTTTGTACAAAGCAGGATCCCACACACAGCAATGTTTGTACACAGCAGGATACCGTACACACAGCAATGTTTGTACACAGCAGGATCCCGTACACACAGCAATGTTTGTACACAGCAGGATCCCGTACACACAGCAATGTTTGTACACAGCAGGATCCCACAGACAGCAATATTTTACACTGCAGGATCCCACACATAGTATTGTTCGTACACAACAGGATCCCGTAGGCAGCAATGTTTGTACACAGCAGTATCCCGTACCCAGCAATGTTTGTACACAGCAGGATCCCACACACAGCAATAATTGTACACAGCAAGATCCCACACACGGCAATGCTTGTACGCAGCAGGCTCCCACACACTGCAATGTTTGCACACAGCAGGAACACACACACAGCAATGCTGTTACACAGCAAGATCCCACACACAGTAATGTCTGTACACAGCAGGATCCCACACAAAGCAATATTTGCACACAGCAGGATCCCATGCTCGGCAATGTTTGTACACAGTAGGATCCCACACACTGCAATGTTTGTACACAGCAAGTCCCCACACACAGCAATGTTTGCACACAGCAGGATCCCACAGACAGCAATATTTGTACACAGCAGGATCACGTACACACAGCAATGCTTGCAAACAGCAGGATCTCACACACAGCATTGTTTGTACACAGCAGGATCCCACACACAGCAATGTTTGTACACAGCAGGATGCCACACACAGCAATGTTTGTACACAGCAGTATCCCACACACAGCAATGTTTGTACACATCAGGATACCAAGCACTGCAATGTTTGTACAAAGCAGGATCCCACACACAGCAATGTTTGTACACAGCAGGATACCGTACACACAGCAATGTTTGTACACAGCAAGATCCGATACGCAGCAATGTTTGTACACAGCAGGCGAAAACACCGAGCAATGTTTGTACACAGCAGGGTCCCACACATAGTACTGTTTGTACACAGCAGCATCCCATAGGCAGCAATGTTTGCACACAGCAGTATCCCGTACCCAGCAATGTTTGTACACAGCAAGATCCCACACACAGCAATGATTGTACACAGCAAGATCCCACAAACTGCAATGTTTGTACACAGCAAGATCCCACACACAGCAATGTTTGTACACAGCAGGATCCCACACACTGCAATGTTTGCACACAGCAGGAACACACACACAGCAATGTTGGTACACAGCAAGATCCCACACACAGTAATGTTTGTACACAGCTGGATCCCTTACACAGCAATGCTTATACAAAGCAGGGACACACACAGCAATGTTTATACACAGCAAGATCCCACATGCAGCAATGATTGTACACAGCAGGATCCCACACACAGCAATGTTTGTACACAGCAAGATCCCACATGCAGCAATGGTTGTACACAGCAGGATCCCACACACAGCAATGTTTGTACACAGCAAGATCCCACATGCAGCAATGTCTGTACACAGCAGGATCCCAAACACGGCAATGTTTGTACATACCAGGATCCGAAGCACTGCAATGTTTGTACACAGCAGGATCCCACACACAGCAACGTTTTTACACAGCAAGATCCCACAAACAGCAATGTTTGTACACAGCAGGATCCCACACACAGCAATATTTGTACACAGCAGGTTCACGTACACACAGCAATGCTTGCAAACAGCAGGATCTCACACACAGCATTGTTAGTACACAGCAGGATGCCACACACAGCATTGTTTGTACACATCAGGATACCACATGCAGCAATGCCTGTACACAGCAGGATACCAAGCACTGCAATGTTTGTACAAAGCAGGATCCCACACACAGCAATGTTTGTACACAGCAGGATACCGTACACACAGCAATGTTTGTACACAGCAGGATCCCGTACACACAGCAATGTTTGTACACAGCAGGATCCCGTACACACAGCAATGTTTGTACACAGCAGGATCCCACAGACAGCAATATTTTACACTGCAGGATCCCACACATAGTATTGTTCGTACACAACAGGATCCCGTAGGCAGCAATGTTTGTACACAGCAGTATCCCGTACCCAGCAATGTTTGTACACAGCAGGATCCCACACACAGCAATAATTGTACACAGCAAGATCCCACACACGGCAATGCTTGTACGCAGCAGGATCCCACACACTGCAATATTTGCACACAGCAGGAACACACACACAGCAATGCTGTTACACAGCAAGATCCCACACACAGTAATGTTTGTACACAGCAGGATCCCACACAAAGCAATATTTGCACACAGCAGGATCCCATGCTCGGCAATGTTTGTACACAGTAGGATCCCACACACTGCAATGTTTGTACATAGCAAGTCCCCACACACAGCAATGTTTGCACACAGCAGGATCCCACAGACAGCAATATTTGTACACAGCAGGATCACGTACACACAGCAATGCTTGCAAACAGCAGGATCTCACACACAGCATTGTTTGTACACAGCAGAATCCCACACACAGCAATGTTTGTACACAGCAGGATGCCACACACAGCAATGTTTGTACACAGCAGTATCCCACACACAGCAATGTTTGTACACATCAGGATACCAAGCACTGCAATGTTTGTACAAAGCAGGATCCCACACACAGCAATGTTTGTACACAGCAGGATACCGTACACACAGCAATGTTTGTACACAGCAAGATCCGATACGCAGCAATGTTTGTACACAGCAGGCGAAAACACCGAGCAATGTTTGTACACAGCAGGGTCCCACACATAGTACTGTTTGTACACAGCAGCATCCCATAGGCAGCAATGTTTGCACACAGCAGTATCCCGTACCCAGCAATGTTTGTACACAGCAAGATCCCACACACAGCAATGATTGTACACAGCAAGATCCCACAAACTGCAATGTTTGTACACAGCAAGATCCCACACACAGCAATGTTTGTACACAGCAGGATCCCACACACTGCAATGTTTGCACACAGCAGGAACACACACACAGTAATGTTGGTACACAGCAAGATCCCACACACAGTAATGTTTGTACACAGCTGGATATCTTACACAGCAATGCTTATACAAAGCAGGGACACACACAGCAATGTTTATACACAGCAAGATCCCACATGCAGCAATGATTGTACACAGCAGGATCCCACACACAGCAATGTTTGTACACAGCAAGATCCCACATGCAGCAATGGTTGTACACAGCAGGATCCCACATACAGCAATGCTTGTACACAGCAAGATCCCACATGCAGCAATGTCTGTACACAGCAGGATCCCAAACACGGCAATGTTTGTACATACCAGGATCCGAAGCACTGCAATGTTTGTACACAGCAGGATCCCACACACAGCAACGTTTTTACACAGCAAGATCCCACAAACAGCAATGTTTGTACACAGCAGGATCCCACACACAGCAATATTTGTACACAGCAGGTTCACGTACACACAGCAATGCTTGCAAACAGCAGGATCTCACACACAGCATTGTTTGTACACAGCAGGATGCCACACACAGCATTGTTTGTACACATCAGGATACCACATGCAGCAATGCCTGTACACAGCAGGATACCAAGCACTGCAATGTTTGTACAAAGCAGGATCCCACACACAGCAATGTTTGTACACAGCAGGATACCGTACACACAGCAATGTTTGTACACAGCAGGATCCCGTACACACAGCAATGTTTGTACACAGCAGGATCCCGTACACACAGCAATGTTTGTACACAGCAGGATCCCACAGACAGCAATATTTTACACTGCAGGATCCCACACATAGTATTGTTCGTACACAACAGGATCCCGTAGGCAGCAATGTTTGTACACAGCAGGATCCCACACACAGCAATAATTGTACACAGCAAGATCCCACACACGGCAATGCTTGTACGCAGCAGGATCCCACACACTGCAATGTTTGCACACAGCAGGAACACACACACAGCAATGCTGTTACACAGCAAGATCCCACACACAGTAATGTTTGTACACAGCAGGATCCCACACAAAGCAATATTTGCACACAGCAGGATCCCATGCTCGGCAATGTTTGTACACAGTAGGATCCCACACACTGCAATGTTTGTACACAGCAAGTCCCCACACACAGCAATGTTTGCACACAGCAGGATCCCATGCTCGGCAATGTTTGTACACAGTACGATTCCACACACTGCAATGTTTGTACACAGCAAGATCCCACACATAGCAATGTTTGTATAGAGCAGGAAAAAACACACAACAATGTTTTTACACAGCAGGATAGCACACACAGCAAAGTTCGTACACAGCAGGATCCCGTACTCAGCAATGTTTGTCTGCAGCAGGGACGCACACATAGCAATGTTTGTACACAGCATAATCCCACAAACTGAAATGTTTGTACACAGCAGGATCCCAAGCACTGCGATGTTTGTACACAGCAGGATCCCACACACAGCAATATTTGTACAAAGCAGGTTCCCACACACAGCAATATTTGCACACAGCAGGATCCCACAAACAGCCATGTTTGTATACAGCAGGATCCCACAGACTGCAATATCGTACACAGCAGGATTCTAGACATAGTAATGTCTGTACACAACAGGACCCCGTAGACTGCAATGATTGTACACAGCAGGATCACTTACATAGCAATGTTTGTACACAGCAGGATCCCACATGCAGCAATGTTTGTACACAGCAGGATCTCACACACAGCAATGTTTGTACACGCCAGAATCCCAAGCACTGCAATGTTTGTACACAGCAGTATCCCACAAGCAGCAATGTTTGTACACAGCAGGATCCCGTACACACAGCAATGCTTGAAAACAGCAGGATCCCACACACATCAATGTTTGTACACAGCAGGAACCCACACACAGCAATGCTCGTACACAGTTGGACCCTGTACAGAGCAATGTTTGTACACATCAGGATCCCGTACACACAGCAATGTTTGTACACAGCAGGATACCGTACACACAGCAATATTTGTACACAGCAGGATTCCACCTGCTGCAATGTTTGTACACAGCAGGATCCAACACACAGCAATGTTTGTAGAAAGAAGGATGACACACTCAGCAATGTTTATACACAGCAGGATCCCATACACACCAATGTTTGTACACAACATGATCCCGCACACAGCAATGGTTGTACACAGGAGGATCTCACACACAGCAATGTTTGTAACCAAGAGGATCCCACACAAAGCAATGTCTGTACACCGCAGGAAGCCACACAGAGCAATGTTTGTACACAGCAAGATCCCATACGCAGCAATGTTTGTACACAGCAAGATCCCATACGCAGCAATGTTTGTACACTGCAAGAACCCATACGCAGCAATGTTTGTACACAGCAGGATCCCATGCACAACTATGTTTGTACACAGCAGGATTCCACACACAGCAATGTTTGCACACAGCAAGATCCCACACAAAGTATTGTTTGTACAGAGCAGGCGAAAACACCGAGCAATGTTTGTACACAGCAGGATCCCGTACACTGCAATGTTTGTACACAGCAGGATGCCACACGCAGCAATGAATGTACACAGCAAGATCTCACACACAGTAATGTTTGTACAAATCAGGATCCCACACACAGCAATGTTTGTACACAGCAAGATCCCACACGGAGCAATGTTTGTACACAGCAAGATCTCACACACAGTAATGTTTGTACACATCAGGATCCCACACGCAGCAATGTTTGTACACAGCAAGATCTCACACACAGTAATGTTTGTACACGCCAGAATCCCAAGCACTGCAATGTTTGTACACAGCAGGATCCCACAAGCAGCAATGTTTGTACACAGCAGGATCCCGTACACACAGCAATGCTTGAAAACAGCAGGATCCCACACACAGCAATGTTTGTACACAGCAGGATCCCACACACAGCAACGTTTGTACACAGCAGGTTCCCACACACAGCAATGCTTGTACACACTTGGACCCTGTACAGAGCAATGTTTGTACACATCAGGATCCCACACACAGCAATGTTTGTACACAGCAGGATACCGTACACACAGCAATATTTGTACACAGCAGGATTCCACCCACAGCAATGTTTGTAGAAAGAAGGATGACACACTCAGCAATGTTTAATACACAGCAGGATCCCTTACACAGCAATGTTTATACACAGCAGGATCCCATACACAGCAATGTTTGTACACAACATGATCCCACACACAGCAATGGTTGTACACAGGAGGATCTCACACACAGCAATGTTTGTAACCAAGAGGATCTCACACAAAGCAATGTCTGTACACCGCAGGAAGCCACACAGAGCAATGTTTGTACACAGCAAGATCCCATACGCAGCAATGTTTGTACACTGCAAGAACCCATACGCAGCAATGTTTGTACACAGCAGGATCCCATGCACAACTATGTTTGTACACAGCAGGATTCCACACACAGCAATGTTTGCACACAGCAAGATCTCACACACAGCAATGTTTGTACACAGCAAGATCCCATAGACAACAATGTTTGTACACAGCGGGATCCCATGCTCGGCACTGTTTGTACTCAGCAAGATCCCACACAAAGCATTGTTTGTACAGAGCAGGCGAAAACACCGAGCAATGTTTGTACACAGCAGGATCCCGTACACTGCAATGTTTGTACACAGCAGGATGCCACACACAGCAATGAATGTATACAGCAAGATCCCACACGCAGCAATGTTTGTACACAGCAAGATCTCACACACAGAAATTTTTGTACACATCAGGATCCCACACTCAGCAATGTTTTTACACAGCAAGATCCGACACGCAGCAATGTTTGTACACAGCAAGATCTCACACACAGTAATGTTTGTACACATCAGGATCCCACACGCAGCAATGTTTGTACACAGCAAGATCTCACACACAGTAATGTTTGTACACATCAGGATCCCACACGCAGCAATGTTTGTACACACCTGGATCCCAAGCACTGCAATGTTTGAACACCGCAGGATCACCCACACAACAATATTTTTACACAGAAGGATCCCGTACACAGAACAACGTTTGTACACAGCAGGATCCCATACACAGAACAATGTTTGTACACAGCAGGATCCCACACACAGCAATATTCGTACAAAGCAGGATCCCACACACAGCAATGTTTGTACACAGCAGGATCCCACAGAAAGCAATATTTTGCACAGCCGGATCCCACACATAATATTGTTTGTACACAGCAAGATCCCACAAACTGCAATGTTTGCACACAGCAGGAACCCACACACAGCAATGCTGGTACACAGCAGGATCCCACTCACTGCAATGTTTGTACACAACAAGATACCACACTTAGCAATGTTTGCACCCAGCAGGAACACACACACAGCAATGTTTGTACACAGCAAATCCCCACATGCAGCAATGTTTGCACACAGCAGGATCCCATGCTCGGCAATGTTTGTACACAGCATCCCACTCACAGCAATGTTTGTACAGAGCAGGATCCCGTACACACAGCCATGTTTGTACACACCAGGATCCCAAGCACTGCAATGTTTGTACACAGCAGGATCCCATACGCAGCAATGTTTTTACACAGCAGGATAGCACACACAGCAAAATTCGTACACAGCAGGTTCCCGTACTCAGCAATGTTTGTCTGCAGCATGGACGCACACACAGAAATGTTTGTACGCAGGAAATCCCTAACACAGTAATGTTTATACACAGCAGGATCCCTAGCAGAGCAATGAATGTAAACCGTAAGATCCTACAAGCAGCAATGTTTTTAACCAGGAGGATCCCACACACAGCAATGTTTGTACACAGCAGGATGTCACACAGAGCAATGTTTATACGCAGCAGGATCTCACACCGAGCAATGTTTGTACACAGCAAGATCCCACACGCAGCAATGTTTGTGCACAGCAGGATCTCACACACAGCAATATTCGTACAAAGCAGGATCCCACACACAGCAATGTTTGCACACAGCAGGATCCCACAGAAAGCAATATTTTGCACAGCCGGATCCCACACATAATATTGTTTGTACACAGCAAGATCCCACAAACTGCAATGTTTGCACACAGCAGGAACCCACACACAGCAATGCTGGTACACAGCAGGATCCCACTCACTGCAATGTTTGTACACAACAAGATACCACACTTAGCAATGTTTGCACCCAGCAGGAACACACACACAGCAATGTTTGTACACAGCAAATCCCCACATGCAGCAATGTTTGCACACAGCAGGATCCCATGCTCGGCAATGTTTGTGCACACAGCATCCCACTCACAGCAATGTTTGTACAGAGCAGGATCCCGTACACACAGCCATGTTTGTACACACCAGGATCCCAAGCACTGCAATGTTTGTACACAGCAGGATCCCATACGCAGCAATTTTTTTACACAGCAGGATAGCACACACAGCAAAATTCGTACACAGCAGGTTCCCGTACTCAGCAATGTTTGTCTGCAGCATGGACGCACACACAGCAATGTTTGTACGCAGGAAATCCCTAACACAGTAATGTTTATACACAGCAGGATCCCTAGCAGAGCAATGAATGTAAACCGTAAGATCCTACAAGCAGCAATGTTTTTAACCAGGAGGATCCCACACACAGCAATGTTTGTACACAGCAGGATGTCACACAGAGCAATGTTTATACGCAGCAGGATCTCACACCGAGCAATGTTTGTACACAGCAAGATCCCACACGCAGCAATGTTTGTGCACAGCAGGATCTCACACACAGCAATATTTGTACGCAGGAAAATCCCACACACAGCAATGTTTGTATACAGCAGGATGTCAGACAGAGCAATGTTTATACACAGCAGGATCCCACACAGAGCAATGAATGTAAATAGCAAGAGCCCACATGCAGCAATGTTTGTCCACACAAGATCCCGCACACAGCAATGTTTGTACACAGCAGGATCCTACACACAGCAATGTTTGTACAAAGCAGGCTCCCACACACAGCAATATTTACACACAGCAGGACCCCCACAAACAGCCATGTTTGTACACAGCAGGATTCCAAAGACTGCAATATTGTGCACAGCAGGATCCTACACATATAATGTTTGTACACAGCAGGATCCCGTAGACTGCAATGTTTGTACACAGCAGTATCCCGTACCCAGCAACGTTTGGACACAGCAGGATCGCTGACACAGCAATGTTTGCACACAGCAGGATCCCACAAACAGCAATGTTTGTACACAGCAGGATCCTGTACACACAGCAATGTTTGTACAAGAGCAGGATCCCACACACAGCAATGTTTGTACACTGCATGATCCCATAGAGAGCAATGTTTGTGCACATCAGGATCCCACACACAGCAATGTTTGTACACAGGAGCATCCCACACACAGCAATGTTTGTACACAGCAGGATCCCACACACAGCAATGTTTGTGCACAGCAGGATCCCACACACAGCAATGTACGTATACAGCAAGATCCCACACACAGCGATGTTAGTACACAGCAGGAACCCACACACAGAAATGTTTGTACAAAACAGGATACCAAACACAGCAATGTTGGTTCACAGCAGAATCCTACACACAGCAATATCGTACAGACCAGGATCCCACACATAGTAATGTTTACACAGCAGGATCCCGTAGAGCGCAATGTATGTGTACAGCAGTATACTGTACCCAGCAATGTTTGTACACAGCAGGATCCCACACACAGCAATGTTTGTACACAGCTGGATCCCGTACACAGCAATATTTGTATACATCAGGATCCCAAACACAGCAATGTTTGTACACAGCAGGATCTGAAAAACAGCAATTTTTGTGTACAAAAGGATCCTGTACAAACAACAATGTTTGTAAACAGCAGGATCCCACACACAGCAATGTTTGTACACAGCAAGATCTCACACACAACAATGTTTGTACACAGCAGGTTCTGAAACACAGCAATATTTGTACACAGCAGGATCCCACACACAGCAATGTTTGTACACAGCAGGATTCCATACACAGCAAGGTTTGTACACAGCAGGATCAGACACACAGCAATGTTTGTACACAGCTGGATCCTAAGCACTGCAATATTTGTACACAGCAGGATCCTAAGCACTGCAATGTTTGTACACAGCAGGATCCCACACACAGCAATGTTTGTAAACAGAAGGATCACACACACAGTAATGTTTGTACACAGCAGGATCCCATACACAGCAATATTTGTACACAACATGATCCCGCACACATCGTTTGTACACAGCAAGATCCCACACACAGCAATGTTTGCATACAGCAGAATCCCATGCTCGGCAATGTTTGTGCACAGTAGGATCCCACACGCTGCAATGTTTGTACACAGCAGGATCCCACGCACAGCAATCTTTGTACACAGCAGGATCCTGTACACAGTAATGTTTATATGCGGCAGGATCCCACACCGAGCAATGTTTGTACACAGCAGGATCCCACACCGAGCAATGTTTGTACACAGCAAGATCCCACACACAGCAATGTTTGTGCACAGCAGGATCGCACACACAGGAATATTTGTGCACAGCAGGATCCCACATGCAGCAATGTTTGTACGCAGCAAGATCCCAAGCACTGCAATGTTTGTCTACAGCAGGATCCCTACACAGCAATGTTTGTACACAGCAGGATCCCACGCACAGCAATATTTGTACACAGCTGGATTCCATACACTGCAATGTTTGTTCGCAGCAGGATGCCACACACAGCATTGTTTATACACAGCAGTAACCCATACACACAGCAATGTTTGTAAACAGAAGGATCCCACACACAGCAATGTTTCTACACAGCAGGATCCCTTACACAGCAATGTTTGCACACAGTAGGATCCCACACACTGCAATGTTTGTACAAAGCAAGATCCCACGCATAGCAATGTTTGTACAGTGCAGCAAAAAACACACAGCAATATTTGTACACAGCAGGATCCCTTATACAGCAATGCTTATACAAAGCAGGTACACACACTGCAATGGTTGTACACAGCAAGATCCCACATGCAGCAATATTTGTACACAGCAGGATCCCAAGCACTGCAATGTTTGTGCACTGCAGAATCCCACATACAACAATGTTTGTGCACAGCAGGAACCCACATACAGCAATGTTTGTACAGAGCAGGATCCCAAGCACTGCAATGTTTGTATACTGCATAATCCTACACACAGCAATGTTTGTACACAGCAGGATCCCATACGGATCAATATTTGTACACAGCAGGATCCCACATACAACAATGTTTGTACGCAGGAAAATCCCACACACAGCAATGTTTGTACGCGGGAAAATCCCACACACAGCAATGTTTGTACACAGCAGGATCCTGCGCACAGCAATATTTGTACACAGCTGGATTCGATACACTGCAATGTTTGTTCACAGCAGGATGCCACACACAACATTGTTTATACACAGCAGGATCCCATACACACAGCAATGTTTGTAAACAGAAGGATCCCACACACAGCAATGTTTGTACACAGCAGGATCCCATACACAGCAATGTTTACACACAGTAGGATCCCACACACAGCAATGTTTGTACAAAGCAAGATCCCACGCATCGCAATGTTTGTACAGTGCATGAAAAAACACACAGCAATGTATGTACACAGCAGGATCCCTTACACAGCAATGCTTATACAAAGCAGGTACACACACAGCAATGGTTGTACACAGCAAGATCCCACATGCAGCAATGTTTGTACACAGTAGGATCCCACACAGTGCAATGTTTGTACACAGCAGGATCCCAAGCACTGCAATGTTTGTGCACAGCAGGATCCCACATACAGCAATGTTTGTACAGAGCAGGATCCCAAGCACTGCAATGTTTGTACACAGCATAATCCTACACACAGCAATGTTTGTACACAGCAGGATCCCATACGGATCAATATTTGTACACAGCAGGATCCCACATACAGCAATGTTTGTACGCAGGAAAATCCCACACGCAGCAATGTCTGTACGCGGGAAAATCCCACACACAGCAATGTTTGTACACAGCAGAATGCCAGACACAACAATGTTTATACACAGCAGGATCCCACAAAGAGCAATGAATGTAAACAGCAAGATCCCAAAAGCAGCAATGTTTGTACGCAGCAGTATCCCACACACGGCAATATATGTACACAGAAAGATCCCACACACAGCAATGTTTGTACACAGCAGGATCCCACACACAGCAATGTTTGTGCACAGTAGGATCCCACACACTGCAATATTTGTTCACAGCAGGATCCCACGCACAGCAATTTTTATACACAGCAGGATCCTGTACACAGTAATGTTTATATGCAGCAGGAACCCACACCGAGCAATGTTTGTACACAGCAGGATCCCACACCGAGCAATGTTTGTACACAGCAAGATCCCACACACAGCAATGTTTGTGCACAGCAGGATCGCACACACAGGAATGTTTGTGCACAGCAGGATCCCACATGCAGCAATGTTTGTACACAGCAAGATCCCAAGCACTGCAATGTTTGTCTACAGCAGGATCCCTAAACAGCAATGTTTGTACACAGCAGGATCCCACGCACAGCAATATTTGTACACAGC